>NC_084577.2:18180086-18480086 GCF_033978685.3 Nerophis lumbriciformis | reverse complement strand
AGTTTACAACATAGTGTACATTTATTTAAAATGAACTAATTTCCTTGATTGAAAAGGTCCACACTGACTGACGCATCATCTTATTTTTACTACCCTTATATTTACTTTTTTATTTGTTTTAGAATTAAACGGAACAAACCATATGTTACATAAAATTGTATATGTATATAGAAAAGATAATCAAAATTCTGTGTTGTATTTTCTCATAATAGTGTTACAGGTTTTTAAATGTATGAAGTGTGTTGCACATTTTCATTTCTAATTGTAAATTATTCCATATATTAACTTTTTTTTTATATGATATGCATGTTTTGTTTTTGAGTACACAAATCTTTTAGTTCATATTTAGTTTACTTCTGGAAGCATTTTATCATGTACTTTATTTGAGCAGTTGCGTATTCTACGTATTGCGTATTTACTTTTAACATGTCCTCACCCCATGTTTGACCTTTTCCCCACCTTTACATGGCACCACCTTTGCAGCGACCCATCAATGTTTTTATTCTGTGTGCCCTGTATGGTGCATTTCTGATTTTGAACAGGTTTGTACTGAAAATGTAATTTTATTGTAATTTTTAACTGCAAAGACAATAAAGTTCCATTCCATGTTTGACTTTATGAGTCTTTTATGTCTTGATTATTCAGAGTTATCGTCATTACCCTCTTTTGTAATATGAATATTTGGTTTGTGATTGTTTAATATGTATATTGCCAGACTTTTTTGCAATAAGCAATATATACTACAACTAAAGTTGAGGTGGGAGGAGGCGGGGTTTGGTAGTAGCGGGGGTGTATATTGTAGCGTCCCGGAAGAGTTAGTGCTGCAAGGGATTCTGGGTATTTGTTATGTTGTGTTTATGTTGTGTTACGGTGCGGATGTTCTCCCAAAATGTGTTTGTCAGACTTGTTTGGTGTGGGTTCACAGTGTGGCGCATATTAGTAACAGTGTGAAAGTTGTTTATACGGCCACTCTCAGTGTGACCTGTATGGCTGTATGTGTGTGTAAAAGCCGCATATATGATGTGACTGGGCCGGGCCGGTACGCTGTTTGTATGGAGGAAAAGCGGACATGACGACAGACAGATTGTAGAGGACGCTAAAGGCACGCCCCCAATATTATTATCCGGGTGGAAATCGGTAGAAATTCGGGAGAATGGTTTTCCCGGGAGATTTTCGGTAGGGGCACTGAAATTCGGGAGTCTCCCAGGAAAATCGGGAGGGTTGGCAAGTATGCGGTGTAAGTGTAACCCTCGACAATACATCGGCCCTGGAGGACGACAAGCAGGAAAGGTGTAACAAATACTTTACATTGGATTCTAATTTCTTTAGAATGATGACAACCATTCTTTTCTCTGATGTATAATTTTATATTGCTCCCACGTTTGTGCGGAGATTTCACGAATTTATTGTAAATTCGTGTTTGCGTGCAAATAAAGTTCTGGTTAAAAAAGTGTCAGCAAACATCAACAGGAAATGACGTACGTTAGCCCTTGCAAATGCGCGGACTGATCGCGTATTCTCGTACCTATCGTCCCGTAAAAGGCAACAGAGCAGTGTAGTCTTTAAGTCTGCGGTAATTCCTTCATTTTTACGTTTCTACATTATTCGTCTAAGGTGTGACAAACTAAACTTTATTCTTCTTGGTGTCAGGATGAACTTGACTCGGTGAACTTTGAAGCTTCCGAGGCTAACATAGGCTGCTAGTTAGCTTAGCCTGCTAGGTGCTAACAAGGAGACACGGAAGTTATCAACACATCGCTTACAAGTGAGTTTTAAGTGTTGTGATAATGTGTAAAATACAAATGCTGACAGTGTTGGTGAAATAGCGACTAACTGCGGCTGTGGAATAAATATTTGTAGTGTTAGAAAGAATGATAGAGTACGACAAGCAAATTTCTCCAACAAAAGAGGAGAACTAGCGACAACGTCAACTACTGGACGCTGTTTTCAAGAAGCATCAAGTTGTGTTACACAGAACTGGTTTGTTTACTTCTTACTCTCACATATTTACTAACTTTGTTTCTTCATTGAAAGAAGTGTAAGTAGGATAGGTTGTGGGAATTTAAAGACATTTTTATTTGCACACAAAAAAATTGACTATATAATATAAATCAGTGTTTTTTAACCACTGTGCCGTGGCACACAGTGTGCCGTGGGATATTATCTAATTTCACCTATATGGGTTAAAAATATTTTTTGCAAACCAGTAATTATAGTCTGCAAATGATGTGTTGTTGTTGAGTGTCTGTGCTGTCTAGAGCTCGGCAGACTAACCATGTAATACTCTTCCATATCAGTAGGTGGCAGCCAGTAGCTAGTTGCTTTGTAGATGTCGGAAACAGCGGGAGGCAGTGTGCAGGTAAAAAAGGTGTCTAATGCTTAAAGCAAAAATAAACAAAAGGTGAGTGCCCCTATGGCATTGAAGCTTAGGGAAGGCTATGCAGAACAAAACTAAAACTGAATTGGCTACAAATTAAAAACAGTATGCTGGACGACAGCAAAGACTTACTGTGGAGCAAAGACAATGTACATCCAAACATGACATGACATGTCCCCACAAAGAAGGATAAAAACAACTGAAATATTCTTAAATGCTAAAACAAAGTAGATATGGGAAATATCGCTCAAAGGAAGACATGAAACTGCTACAGGAAAATACCAAAACTTTGACTGTTTGTGCGGTGAGGCGAGGTTGCTGGCCCGCTAGCATCATACAGCGCAACTCGTTAGCATGTTGCAGCCAACATGGACAAAATGACAACAAAACCAAATGCCACCACACCGGTGTGGGAATATTTCACTTTAAACATTTGCAACAAGATGAGCCTGTCAACACCGAGGAGCCAGTTTGCTGAATGTGAGCGAATGCAACAAACCTGCAGGCCCACTTGAAACACAAGCATTCGACAGTCCACACTCATTTCGCGTTTGGTGAACGAGCCAGGTCAGTGTAAACAAAACAGTCAAATAATAGTTTGCGCACATAGAGTGTGGTTAAATACATCACCGGAAGATATGTTGACATTTAATACTGTTATAAAACTAGCATTTCGAACAATTTCCACACGGACAACATTATTAGGGGCATGCCTTAAAGGCACTGCCTTTAGCGTCCTCTACAACCTGTCGTCATGTATGCTTTTCCTCCGTACAAACAGCGAGCCGGCCCAGTCACATAATATATGCGGCTTTTACACACACATATGTGAATGCAAGGCATACTTGATCAACAGCCATACAGGTCACACTGAGGGTGGCCGTATACAGGTAAAAGCCAGTAAATTAGAATATTTTGAAAAACTTGATTTATTTCAGTAATTGCATTCAAAAGGTGTAACTTGTACATTATATTTATTCATTGCACACAGACTGATGCATTCAAATGTTTATTTCATTTAATTTTGATGATTTGAAGTGGCAACAAATGAAAATCCAAAATTCCGTGTGTCACAAAATTAGAATATTACTTAAGGCTAATACAAAAAAGGGATTTTTAGAAATGTTGGCCAACTGAAAAGTATGAAAATGAAAAATATGAGCATGTACAATACTCAATACTTGGTTGGAGCTCCTTTTGCCTCAATTACTGCGTTAATGCGGCGTGGCATGGAGTCGATGAGTTTCTGGCACTGCTCAGGTGTTATGAGAGCCCAGGTTGCTCTGATAGTGGCCTTCAACTCTTCTGCGTTTTTGGGTCTGGCATTCTGCATCTTCCTTTTCACAATACCCCACAGATTTTCTATGGGGCTAAGGTCAGGGGAGTTGGCGGGCCAATTTAGAACAGAAATACCATGGTCCGTAAACCAGGCACGGGTAGATTTTGCGCTGTGTGCAGGCGCCAAGTCCTGTTGGAACTTGAAATCTCCATCTCCATAGAGCAGGTCAGCAGCAGGAAGCATGAAGTGCTCTAAAACTTGCTGGTAGACGGCTGCGTTGACCCTGGATCTCAGGAAACAGAGTGGACCGACACCAGCAAATGACATGGCACCCTAAACCATCACGGATGGTGGAAACTTTACACTAGACTTCAGGCAACGTGGATCCTGTGCCTCTCCTGTCTTCCTCCAGACTCTGGGAGATCGATTTCCAAAGGAAATGCAAAATTTGCATGGTTGGGTGATGGTTTGGGGTGCCATGTCATCTGCTGGTGTCGGTCCACTCTGTTTCCTGAGATCCAGGGTCAACGCAGCCGTCTACCAGCAAGGTTTAGAGCACTTCATGCTTCCTGCTGCTGACCTGCTCTATGGAGATGGAGATTTCAAGTTCCAACAGGACTTGGCGCCTGCACACAGCGCAAAATCTACCCGTGCCTGGTTTACGGACCATGGTATTTCTGTTCTAAATTGGCCCGCCAACTCCCCTGACCTTAGCCCCATAGAAAATCTGTGGGGTATTGTGAAAAGGAAGATGCAGAATGCCAGACCCAAAAACGCAGAAGAGTTGAAGGCCACTATCAGAGCAACCTGGGCTCTCATAACACCTGAGCAGTGCCAGAAACTCATCGACTCCATGCCACGCCGCATTAACGCAGTAATTGAGGCAAAAGGAGCTCCAACCAAGTATTGAGTATTGTACATGCTCATATTTTTCATTTTCATACTTTTCAGTTGGCCAACATTTCTAAAAAGCCCTTTTTTGTATTAGCCTTAAGTAATATTCTAATTTTGTGACACATGGAATTTTGGATTTTCATTTGTTGCCACTTCAAATCATCAAAATTAAATGAAATAAACATTTGAATGCATCAGTCTGTGTGCAATGAATAAATATAATGTACAAGTTACACCTTTTGAATGCAATTACTGAAATAAATCAAGTTTTTCAAAATATTCTAATTTACTGGCTTTTACCTGTAAACAACTTTAACACTGTTACAAATATGCGCCACACTGTGAACCCACACCAAACAAGAATGACAAACACATTTCGGGAGAACATCCGCACCGTAACACAACAGAACAAGTACCCAGAACCCCTTGCAGCACTAATTCTTCCGGGACGCTACAATATACCCCCCCACCCCCCACCCCCCCGCCCCCTCCCGCTTTAGTATACTGTGGACTGAAGCCGTGTGCCTTCATTGTTGTTGTAGCTGTTGTTTTGAGGCATGTTTAAAAAAAATAATGCACTTTGTGAAATTCAAAGTATAGTATTTTCCATAGTTGTAGTGGGTATTAGAATTATCTCAGAGAGAGCATGTCCCAAATTCCAAGCTGCTGTTTTGAGGCATGTTAAAAAAAATAATGCACTTTGTGACTTCAATAATAAATATGGCAGTGCCATGTTGGCACTTTTTTCCATAACTGGAGTTGAAGTTGTTCTCTTATTTTGGAAAACCTTGTTTTTTTGATTGACTGTTTGAAACTTTTATTAGTAGATTGCACAGTACACAGTACATATTCCGTACAATTGACCACTAAATGGTAACACCCGCATAAGTTTTTCAACTTGTTTAAGTCGGGGTCCACGTTAATCAATTCATGGTAAAGTTACATTGTTTAATGCATCCAGCGGGGCATCACAACAAAATTAGGCATAATAATGTGTTAATTCCACCACTGTATATATCAGCATCGGTTGATATCGGTAATTAAGAGTTGGACAATATCGGAATATCGGATATCGGCAAAAAAGCCATTATCAGACATCTCTAGTTCTAACTTGATTGTCAGTGAAGTAATGTACAACTCTACGTCTGCCTACATGTTCAATATTGAAGTACAACTTTGTTTGTCAATACTTTATTTAGCCAATGTATTTATTGTTTTGCTTGTGTATATTTGAGAAGCCCTCCCTACACCCTCCGTAACATATTTTTTTTGCTTTTGGTTGTGATGTTTATTTGAGTGCAAAATTGTGCTAACAGACGAAGTATATTTTATTATCTGTTTTATTTAACTTGGAGATTTCAAAGTTTACATTCCAATTAAAATGTAAAATATATGAGAAATATAGCATAAAATCTGTTAAACATTGTATCCAAATAAAGAATGAAGTAAAAATTGAGAGGATTATAGTTTGTGTCAGTGAGTAGATAAAGTAAAAGCAGTCATTTTCATTCACACATCTTGGCGGTGTGCAGAGCTAATGCTTTCGTGATCGCTCTCCGCATTATGCTTCTTTCTCATCATACATGGCATCATCATACATATCTGCTGTAAATGATTCCACCATAGTAAGGTGATTTTTAGCCCTGTAGTTTATTTCTTGTTGCGTCTTGTTCGCCTTGTAAAGAGTTGTTTCCTGCACTCAGCCGCAGGCTTCGGTGTCAGATGCTGGACTAAGTTAGTTGTGTTGGTGCTTTTTTTTTTTAAACAAACTTGGCACCGTGCAGTTACTTGTTCCACGCCTGTTGCCGCTAAACCAAAGTACTGACAACATTTTCCTTTTTCTGGGGAAGAAACGTCTCGCTCTCATGTTTTGCTTTGTGTGCCGCTAAGGAAGTAATGGAAACTCCTCAGGGGCAAAAAGTATGCCGGAGCAAGAGGAGAAGCAAAATCGATTGTTAAATAAATTTAAAAAACTGGATAAAATCGATATATCGCCCAGGCCTAGTTCAAGGACTATTATTTGGCTTGTTGGTTCCCGTCGCAGACAAGCGGTGATGGTCGTGGACTCATGGTTGAGGAAAGGGATTTTGGATGCTAGAACATGTCCGATGCGTTGCAACAGTGAGCCAGAATGCATTGTTGCAGCTCGATGATTTATGAGCACATCATGCAACGCGTGTTTGTGGCCGCGGCGTGGAGAGTTTAGCTTCAAAAGGTTATTTGATATTACAAACCCCGTTTCCATATGAGTTGGGAAATTGTGTTAGATGTAAATATAAACAGAATACAATGATTTGCAAATCCTTTTCAACCCATATTCAATTGAATGCACTACAAAGACAAGATATTTGATGTTCAAACTCATAAACTTAAATTTTTTTTGCAAATAATAATTAACTTAGAATTTCATGGTTGCAACACGTGCCAAAGTAGTTGGGAAAGGGTATGTTCACCACTGTGTTACATCACTTTTTCTTTTAACAACACTCAATAAACGATTGGGAACTGAGGAAACTAATTGTTGAAGCTTTGAAAGTGGAATTCTTTCCCATTCTTGTTTTATGTAGAGCTTCAGTCGTTCAACAGTCCGGGGTCTCCGCTGTCGTATTTCACGCTTCATAATGCGCCACACATTTTCGATGGGAGACAGGTCTGGACTGCAGGCGGCCCAGGAAAGTACCCGCACTCTTTTTTTACAAAGCCACGCTGTTGTAACACGTGCTGAATGTGGCTTGGCATTGTCTTGCTGAAATAAGCAGGGGCGTCCATGAAAAAGACGGCGCTTAGATGGCAGCATATGTTGTTCCAAAACCTGTATGTACCTTTCAGCATTAATGGTGCCTTTACAGATGTGTAAGTTACCCATGCCTTGGGCACTAATGCACCTCTGTACCTTTACAGATGCTGGCTTTTGAACTTTGCGTCGATAACAGTCTGGATGGTTCGCTTCCCCTTTGGTCCGGATGACACGATGTCGAATATTTCCAAAAACAATTTGAAATGTGGACTCGTCAGACCACAGAACACTTTTCCACTTTGCATGAGTCCATCTTAGATGATTTCGGGCCCAGAGAAACCGGCGGCGTTTCTGGATGTTGTTGATAAATGGCTTCCGCTTTGCATAGTAGAGCTTTAACTTGCACTTACAGATGTAGCGACAAACTGTATTTAATGACAGTGGTTTTCTGAAGTGTTCCTGAGCCCATGTGGTGATATCCTTTAGAGATTGATGTCGGTTTTTGATACAGTGCTGTCTGAGGGATCGAAGGTCACGGTCATTCAATGTTGGTTTCCGGCCTTGCCGCTTACGTGGAGTGATTTCTCCAGATTCTCTGAACCTTTTGATGATATTATGGACCGTAGATGTTGAAATCCCTAAATTTCTTGCAATTGCACTTTGAGAAACGTTGTTCTTAAACTGTTTGACTATTTGCTCACGCAGTTGTGGACAAAGGGGTGGACCTCGCCCCATCCTTCCTTGTGAAAGACTGAGCATTTTTTGGGAAGCTGTTTTTATACCCAATCATGGCACCCACCTGTTCCCAATTAGCCTGCACACCTGTGGGATGTTCCCAATAAGTGTTTGATGAGCATTCCTCAACTTTATCAGTATTTATTGCCACCTTTCCCAACTTCTTTGTCACGTGTTGCTGGCATCAAATTCTAAAGTTAATGATTATTTGCAAAAAAATTAAATGTTTATCAGTTTGAACATCAAATATCTTGTCTTTGTAGCATATTCAATTGAATATGGGTTGAAAAGGATTTGGAAATCATTGTATTCCGTTTATATTTACATCTAACACAATTTCCCAACTCATATGGAAACGGGGTTTGTACATTTGAAGTTACTGTAAAACTAAGCACACAAAGGAGAGGACATTATTATACACACATTGTCTCATGGTAATTATGTATTTGTCTTCTTGTGTCTTCTCCCTGAACAGCAGGAGTGAACCTTCAGGATGGAACAGGAGAAACCACAGCCCCCCTATATTAAAAAGGAAGAAGAAGAACCACATCCTACCCACTTCAAAGAGGAAGATGAGGAGCCGCAACAACCCCACATTAAAGAGGAAGAACTACACCCCCCACACTTTAAAGAGGAAGATGAGGAGCTCGATCCCCTTCTCTTTAAAGAGGAAAAGGAGGAACAGATCATCAGTCAGAATGGAGAGCATGGAGAGGTTGATGTCCCCAAGATTCCATTCACTTGTGTCATTGTGAAGAGTGAAGAAGATGAGGTCAAAAGTGAAAGTGAGGAGAAGAGAGAGGTGGAGCCTCCAAGCAGCAGCTCAACTCAACACATGACAACAGAAGCTGATGGAGACCACTGTGGAGGATCACAAGCAGACAAACTCTTAGCTCCACTATCAGATAGTGATGACATGACGTCACACTCTGCTGACACTGATGATGAAGACTCTGAAGCTGATACAACATGTCACACTGACAACACACACTTTGAATGTTCTCACTGTGGCAAAACTTTTAATCATTGTCGTAATTTGAAAAGACACATGAGAATACACACTGGTGAGAAACCTTTTATCTGTTCAAGCTGTGGTAAAAGCTTTACACAAAATAATCATTTGAAAAGACACATGAGAACACACACTGGTGAAAAACATGTGGTCTGTTCAATCTGTGATAAAGGTTTTACACAAAATAGTGATTTGAAAGCACACATGACAATACATACTGGTAAAAAACCTTTTTCCTGTTCAATCTGTGCTAAAGGTTTTACAGTAAAGAATCATTTGAAAAGACACATGACAACACACACTGGTGAAAAACATTTTTCTTGTTCAAGCTGCGGTAAATGTTTTACTGTAAATTGTGGTTTGAAGGCACACATGAGAATACACACCGGTGAAAAACCTTTTTCCTGTTCAATCTGTGCTAAAGGTTTTATACGAAATAGTGATTTGAAAGAACATATGACCATACACACTGGTGAAAAACCCTTTTCCTGTTCAATCTGTGCCAAAGGTTTTGTACGAAAAGATGCGTTGAAAAGACACACGAGAACACACACTGGTGAAAAACCGTTTTCTTGTTCAAGCTGTGGTAAATGTTTTACACTCAATTGTGATCTGAAAAGACACATGAGAACACACACTGGTGCGAAAGTGTGAGTTGCAATGAGTGTGATGAAATACTCTCTTCAAAGTGCCAGTGTAAGAAACACAAATGAGAACATCAGCATCAAATGAAGCTGCAGGATTTAAAATAAACTGTCCAAACCTTAATTTTTGACTTTCCAACAACAACACCACATACTTGTATAATGTGACATCATTGTTGTGTGTAAATCAGGAGTGCCCACACTTTTTCAGCAGGCGAGCTACTTTTCAAATGACCGAGTCGAGGTGATCTACCTCATCTTTATTTGTATATATATATATATATATATATATATATATATATATATATATATATATATATATATATATATATATATATATATATATATATATATATATATATATATGTATATATTTTACTATATATATTTATAATTTGTATTTATTTATGAAAATGACATTTTTTTTAACATGTTAAAGGTGTCTAATAAAAATACAAGCATGTTTAACACATAAATTCCTTTCTTTCTTGAAGACAATATAATATTACCTAATTCTGATGACTTGCATGGACTGGAATCAGACAGGATCCACAGTAGTGCTGACAACTTCCACATTTTCGAATTTACATTGTGGAGGAGAAAAAAGTCCTCCTTTCTGTCCAATACCACATGAAAGTGGCATCTTCTTCGTCCAGCTTCAATATTCGTTTTTATACACTTTACAAGAAATACATTGACGGCAAACTCCATCGCTTGCTAGCGTGTGTGTACTAGTTTTCTGAGACTCTTATTTTGTTAGCGCAGGCAGGATGGAGCAGCACTTTTATTGTGAAGACAGGAAATGTGCGGTCGGTCTTTAGGCTTAGTCTGTCGGACGAAAAAGTCTTTCTCCCCTTCCGGCTGGTCTTTTTCTTCCTTAATACTGAGTTTGCAGCAGCCAGCGTTAATCACGTGACGAAAGTGACGTCATAGTGAAGATTGATGGTCGCTAATTTTTTTTTATTTTTTATTTTTTATGCCACCCTGATGCCCTGACCCACGGAAGATCGGAGCATGTATAAGGATAGTTATTACTATTATAATTTTCCACCACAGTTGCGTCCCACCCAACACCCCTTCTCACCATCGAAAAATGTCAGGAAAATTAGGAACGTGTACTTTTTCGAGATTGGTGGTAGATATTTTCGACATTGAGGAGTATGTGGAAGCAACAGATGACACACAGCATGTCGCAGTTAAAGAAGAGGAATTTATTCAAGTTTTTTCCCCCACACTTTCAGACTGAGATATTGACCAGTACTCCAAGCAGAAGTGCCGGGGATCCAATCAGGACCCACCCACTAACTTTGACAGATAAAATAAATTCATAAAGCGCTGACACACATGAAATAATTAAATTATGAAATAATCAAATCAATTATTAAATTGTTGATAATTAACTAAATGTCGAAATAATTTATTAAATGATTACTGTCAGAAAGTGTTTTAGTCTTGTCTTCTTCTGACGCAGTTTTGAGATGTTAGATTTCCTGTGCTCTTAATTTGGCGATCTAGTCTGAGACGTCATTTCCTGTTTGTAGCGTTTCTTGGGTGATTGTGTATACAGCGTTGTGTGCGTTCCTGACTAAAATGTAAGTATACGTCAAATATAGCACAGTTATTAATGCTAAAATGCATATAATGTGTTAGATGTAGCCATAACCGAGTGTTTGTTTGCAACAATGTTTCTGCTTGACGATATAATTCGCCAGCTCAACTTTCGCCCTGTTAATACTTCTTGTTACACGGTAGTTACCCTATCCTACCACTAGAGGGCGACACAGACCACGCTTAAAGCACTGTATAAATCAACAGTGCTTATTCTCCCATCATCTCTAATGGACTGCTTTAATAGTCCATGTACATTTGTTTGTATATTTGTTTTATAACACATTGTAGAGTATATTATATTACATATAACATTATACATATCCTGTTATATTATTGCATATTATATTGCCTAAATGTATCCTAATCATTCTTTGTATATGTTCCCTTTAGACCACACACACACACACTTATACCACACACTTGTTCAACGTCACAATTAAAGAGTGCCTGAAAGCCTCTCTGTGCCCTTCTCTCTGACCGGAGTCCTTGTCTTAAGAAGATATCAGACCAGCATTCCACATCCAGAGTAACCTACTCCATCACAATTACAGATTAAAATGTTATGTAAATAGTTAAATGTACTTTTACATAAATAAAAAAAAGATACATTTATGTATATAATTCCAATTTTAATTAATGACACATTTAAGTAATCATATAAATATTTATATTTTTCCCATTTGACCCTCCATTTATATTTCTGTAATTGGAATAATTACATTTACTTTGTGCCTGCCATCTCTCCCTGTCCTTTCTCCGGCGTATCTCCATTTATTCTGTAAATGTTTTCAGTTTGGTTTTCTTACTTATGTGAAGTGTTTGGTAGAACGTTTTTTCACACTTTTATTAATGTGAAACGGTGTTTACACTTATTTACACGTTGTCTGTCCCTGCTTAAAATGTACAACGTTTAATTGTTAATATTTTATAACAAAAACACCTAATGAGCAGCACAGTTAAAGTACAAATAAATATTTCTAAATAAAGTAGCCGTCTTTATCGTTAGGTAGCATGTACTAATCTCAAGCTGAATGTAAAAGCCGATGGCTAATTAAGAGCCACTGAATAGAAGTAGGCATCATTATCCAATTAGTCGACTAATCGTTACAATAGTCGATGACTAGTCGACTGTTAAAATAGTTGTATGTTGCAGGCCTAGTTGACTAGGTTTAATGACATTCAAAAGGGTGACATTAAAAAATAGACAATACAAAAGTTATGTGCGGCAAAAATACTCTTATAGGCCGCAAAAAAAAAGAAAATAATTCGTATTACTGACGTCATCTTGGATGACCTCGCAATTTGCAGCTAATTAGCATAAACATGATTTGTTTTAAGATCAAATATTGCATTTAACGGGCAACATCTTGGGCAAAAATAAAGTTACAAGGGTAGATATTTCGTAAACTCAAACAAGAGATGTATGTACATTTATCAAAAAAGACACAATTGAAGTCACTTATGCCACTTCCGGTCAGTAAAGGCTGGTTCAAAATGGACACTTTTCTACGTTGCAATACCTATTGCGACCACTAGATGGCGACATAGACACATAATCAAATAAATACCCAACATTTCAACATTTTGCCACTTTTAGTGGCAACAGAACACAAGCGAAAAGTTATGTTGTCACCTCTCGAATTAAGGATTTTGTAAGTAGGCATCATAATCCAATTAGTCGACTAATTGTTACAATAGTCGATGACTAGTCGCCTGTTAAAATAGTTGTTTGTTGCAGGCCTAGTTGACTAGGTTTAATGACATTCAAAAGGGTGAAACTAAAAAATAGACAATACAATAGTTATGTGCGGCAAAAATATTCTTATAGACCGCATTGCTAAACACGTGAAATATGAAAAATAAATTCTGAATTCGTATTTACGACGCCATCTTGGATGACCTTGCAATTTATAGCTAATTAGCATAAATAGATATTTGTTTTACGATCAAATAGTGAATTTAGCAGGCAACATATCGGGTAAAAACAAAGTCACAAAGATAAATATTTCGTAAATACCGGCGATGGAAACTCAAACAAGAGATGTATGTAGATTTCTTCAAAAAAATGCACAATTGAAGTCACTCGCTCTGCTTGACTAATGCCACTTCCGGTCAATAAAGGGTGGTTCAAAATGTGCGCTTTTCTACATTGCAGTACCTACCGCGACCACTTGATGGCGACATAGACACATAATCGACTAAATGTCCAGCAGTTCACATTTGAACATTTTGCAACTTTTAGTGGCAACAGAACACAAGCGAAAAGTTATGTTGTCTCCTCTCGAATTAAAGCTTTTATGTTTCTGAAATATAGCTTTTTGCTGATCTGCCTGCATCACTTGTTTTTATATACTTATATTTATAATTACTCGTTTAGTGACTTGACACATTTTGATGTCATGTTGTGTTAAAAATAATAATTTCAGATGCTTGTTTTTTGAAAAAAAAAAAAAAAGTTCCTCCAATTTTTCTATCTTATACCTTTGTCCTAAATATATTTACATTCACAGAACCAGAACGTGTGTAATATTCACATTTACAGTACATCGTCAAAATGATGAATTCCTTAGTGATTTGTTTCTTAACATACATCATCATTTATCGCTTTTAATAAGTTCCAGGCCTGACAGTTGTTAATCAATTCCAGTGAAGTCTTACATTTATTAAATTAAAAAATGTTTACAACTTTTTAAATGCATTTAAACATGATAAAACATGAAATAACATCCATGCAGTCACCTTCAGTCACATGTTTCACCAAATATAATAGCCTTGAGTGTATTCTACTGTAGTAGTACTCACCTGGAGTATCTTCCAAGCATCATTTCTTTGGCGGTCACCCGGCCACCAAAACACGGCCATGATGTGGAAATACTTAATCACATCCTGGGTGATTCCTGTAAATCCGAACAGGGCTTCCATGCGCTGAAACCACAGGCGTTAGTTGGTCAACTTGACACTCACAACTACGACCATTAGCCGTGTTGTTAGCATTCCTTGTTGCATTTTCCTGGTTTTAGGGTTTGTATTTTGAGTGCTAAGTCCTCTTGGTTATTGCTCGTGGTTTACTTTCGTTTGTTACTTGTTTTATTTGTACTTTTTTTCCTGTCACTGGCTGTCTCCTGCCAGCGGCATTGTCTTTTGTTTTCCCCTTCCTCGCTAGCATAGTTTGCAGGCTTTTAAGATCCTCGCCCTTCCAGCCTGGATCATCATCCTTTCTTACTATTCGCTTTTTGGTTAAATTAAATGGACCCTTTTTCTATGTTTGCCTCTCTGGTATTTTTAGGATTCTCCTCATGGAGTAAAAGCCTAACACCTTTGAAGATTACTTTTTATTTACGCTTATGAGTTAGAAAAAAAGACATGTGTTCCTGTCTCTCATAAGTATTGTGAATTATAGGCAAAATTCCGCCGGAAAAAGTGCAGTTCCCATTAAAAGAGACTTTCTTTCACTTTAGGTCGTAATAGAAGAGAAAAATACAATGTATGGATTTTTATAAGCAGCGTCAAGTTCAAACAAATTTTAACGATCACAATAATGTTTCAAATCATCTTTTTTTTTTTTTAGGAATATGTTGGTTGATACTTTGGAGAAAAAGAGTTATGATCATTGGTTGGTATTTTTCAGAAATATACCTTTTGGTAAAAGTGAGGATTTATTTGGGTATTTCCTGGTCGTCTATGACTACATGCTTCATAATTCATGTTCTATTTTATTTTATTCCTTTCTGTCAGGCTTGGACGAAGAAAGGGACTCAGATGCAGAGATGTGAATCTAAATAAAGCTTTTATTTTGAAAAACTCTTTAAGCCTCCAGAGCAGAGTAAATTCAAATACTATGAAATCACAACACTAGATATCGAAAAAATGTTCCAAAAGGGAAAAACCGAAAATTACCGGTACTCCAAAAGGAGGAAATACAAAAATAAGGACAATTATAATTATCACCGTATCTGTTATCAAAAAACTTTAACAAAAAACGCTCCAACAGGAGGAAGAAAATAAAGACTATAAAACTTACTACTCTAATAAATGTAAACCAAAAATCACTCAAAAACTTTGAGGAAAAATCATTAGGGAAAAATTATAACTCACCACTGCGGTAGAAAAAAGGCTGAATAACAAAAGTTATTAAAAAAATAAAATAATTACAGCGTGGGATATTCTGGAAACAAGGACGTAGACGTGGGACAAGGCAAGGCATGGACATGAACATGAACATGGAATGCAAGACAGGCACGAAAGCTCGAGACAATCTGGCACAGAACAAGGGGAGGCATGGGCTTATATAGAACATGAGGGTAATGGGAAACAGGTGGAAACAATCAAGGGTCAGGGATGATGTCAGACTGGTGACACAAGAGGAAGGACCAGTGATCTGAAACAAGAGGAGTTGCTTTTCAAAATAAAACATGTAAATCACAAGACAGAAAAAACCAAGACAAGACTTCCCTCACCGCGGTGTGACACTTTCCTCCTCTTCTATCCACTTTGCTCTTGATCTAATAAAGGCCCCTCGTACTTTATTAATGGACATTTCATCTTATTTTGACTGGAGCATTACTGATTAGCAGGGATGATCCTCGAAACCGGTTTTCCCGGTTGTTCGATAAGAAAAGAACCGAGTCCTCGGACTCGAATCTCTTTTTGAGAACCGGTACCCGTTATTGAGACCACTATAGTAAAGAAAAAGAGCTGGTTCTTTATTCAAATCCCTGGGAACGAATCCGGTCCTGACAAGAAATGCCCCGTGGGACATCACAAGAAATGACGTCACGTAGCTCAGTCATTAGGCGCAGATGGGGAAAGCAGGAAAAAAATGGACCGGAAAAAGCGCTCCAAGGCATGGCTTCATTTCACCCCCAAAAAAAACGAGGAAGCGGCAATATGCAATTATTGCCAGGCTTCGCTCTCGTGTAAGGGGGGGAAGCACAACAAGCGAGACGAAGAACGCCCCTCTTCTTCTGCCAGCTGCCCAAGTCCCAGCTACAGTGGCGGTGACGCCGGTGAGTAACTAACGGTAACTGATGCCGGTTAATTTCCATATCTGCTCACTTGTAGTAACATTACCTCTTATGTCAACCAGGACTGCAGTAATGTTAGCTAGACTAACGTTACCTAAGCATAGTCAGTGGCTAACGGTAACGTTAACGTGAGCCTTTTTGTATGTGTCTGATAACGTTAACGTTATCTTGTAGCCTACACCACGACAGAGTTTGCAAGTCTGTATAATAAACTAGTGCTTTCTTTATTTCTTTAGTTTATTTGGAACATGAACACACGTACAGTATAATACATCACAGTTTCATATCATTTCACTTTACAGGAGTAGGAAGAAGTACAGCTTATTTAATCCTACCCCTTTTCCACTTCATAGTGTTTACAAATATATACATCATTTACTGACCTTTTTATAATAAAATATCTGTGAATTAGTATATACAACAGTTTTTTAATATGTAATTAATTCAGTCATTATTAATATACTGAGATGAAGAATATCTTATTTTCAACAAGGTTAAAAGTATTTCTCATAATTCTTTTTCTTTGTACTTTGTAAGCACTATTCATTTGAACAACCTCTTAAACTGGATCATATCAGTACAATGTTTAACTTCTTTACTTAATCCATTCCATCATTTAATTCCTCATCATTTTAGCTGTTTGCAATTTTACCAAATCATCGAACTTTAATATTTTTGACTCAATAAATAAAGTGTTTATATGTTCTGTATATCCAACATAATGTGTCAGTCTAATAAATTTTTTTTGTAACACAGTTAACGAATGTAGCGCACATTTGTAGTTATTTCCCCACATTTCTGCACAATAACTCAGATATGGTAATACTATAGTAGCGAGCAGTAGAGAATGTGAAGTGATTTGTTAAACCAAATATTGTGTGTTTTTTTTCCCATATACAACAACCTATCTGGACTCGATAAGAGAATCTATAGGAATCGGTTCGATAAAAGGATTCGATAATAGGCTCGAACTCGATCATTTCATATCAAACATCATCCCTACTGATTATTTTTTGTCATCTTCTGTGTGATTAAGGTAGTTACACAGATCAAGTCCTTCTTTAATAACAGCACCTCCCTTTTCCACCATTTTCTGTTTTCAGGACTTAAAGGGGAACATTATCACCAGACCTATGTAAGCGTCAATATATACCTTGATGTTGCAGAAAAAAGACCATATATTTTTTAACCGATTTTCGAACTCTAAATGGGTGAATTTTGGCGAATTGAACGCCTTTCTAATATTCGCTCTCGGAGCGATGACGTCACAACGTGGCGTCACATTGGGAAGCAATCCGCCATTTTCTCAAACACCGAGTCAAATCAGCTCTGTTATTTTCCGTTTTTTCGACTGTTTTCCGTACCTTGGAGACATCATGCCTCGTCGGTGTGTTGTCGGAGGGTGTAACAACACTAACAGGGACGGATTCAAGTTGCACCAGTGGCCCAATGATGCGAAAGTGGCAAGAAATTGGACGTTTGTTCCGCACACTTTACCGACGAAAGCTATGCTACGACAGAGATGGCAAGAATGTGTGGATATCCTGCGACACTCAAAGCAGATGCATTTCCAACGATAAAGTCAAAGAAATCTGCCGCCAGACCCCCATTGAATCTGCCGGAGTGTGTGAGCAATTCAGGGACAAAGGACCTCGGTAGCACGGCAAGCAATGGCGGCAGTTTGTTCTCGCAGACGAGCGAGCTAAACCCCCTATCGACCCTAGCTTCCCTGGCCTGCTGACATCAACTCCAAAACTGGACAAATCAGCTTTCAGGAAAAGAGCGCGGATGAGGGTATGTCTACAGAATATATTAATTGATGAAAATTGGGCTGTCTGCACTCTCAAAGTGCATGTTGTTGCCAAATGTATTTCATATGCTGTAAACCTAGTTCATAGTTGTTAGTTTCCTTTAATGCCAAACAAACACATACCAATCGTTGGTTAGAAGGCGATCGCCGAATTCGTCCTCGCTTTCTCCCGTGTCGCTGGCTGTCGTGCCGTTTTCGTCGGTTTCGCTTGCATACGGTTCAACCCGATATGGCTCAATAGCTTCAGTTTCTTCTTCAATTTCGTTTTCGCTACCTGCCTCCACACTACAACCATCCGTTTCAATACATTCGCAATCTGTTGAATCGCTTAAGCCGCTGAAATCCGAGTCTGAATCCGAGCTAATGTCGCTATAGCTTGCTGTTCTTTCCGCCATGTTTGTTTGTGTTGGCTTCACTATGTGACGTCACAGGAAAATGGACGGGTGTTTATAACGATGGTTAAAATCAGGCACTTTAAAGCTTTTTTTAGGGATATTGCGTGATGGGTAAAATTTTGAAAAAAACTTCGAAAAATATAATAAGCCACTGGGAACTGATTTTTAATGGTTTTAACCATTCTGAAATTGTGATAATGTTCCCCTTTAATGAAGCCAAGAGAAAATGTTATTCTTCGAAATTTCGAGAACTCACATTTCTGAGAACAAAATAGTTTTCTCCGCATACATAATCATTTGCAGAGCAACTAAGACCTTACAAAATTTAATGAGCAAATTGTCAAACCCTAATTCTAAATATTAGGTGAAATACCTGTCTGGAGTTGACCCCTCCAGCTTGTGTTATCCTTAATCTTTGTGCTACAAAATTATTTTGCCCAACTATTAGTTTTTATGTTTTATTCATAACCAGCACCTTGTCAAAACATCCCCAAGCCAGTCCCAATCATTTGTGCTGCACATTTGTTGTGTCTTTTATATTTTTGTCACCTTTACTCTTTTGTTTCCACTTCTTCCATTGACATTTCTGAAAGTATATTTGAAATGACACCTCTTAACGCTGCTGCTCCTGGTTGTACATGCGCTTTAATCTTTCCTACATCAAGATAGCTCAGCTTCACATTGTATGAATATGAAACATCATACTCAACAAATATTTACCACATGCAATGTACCTAACTTTAGTTGAAGCTTATTGCATAAAAGTCTGGCAATTAAACAATCACAAACCCAATATTCATATTACAAAAGAGAGTAATAAGGATTACTCTGAATTATCAAGACTTAACAAAAGCTTCGTAAAGTCACACATGGAATGGTAATTAATTGTCATTGTACTTAAAACTTACAATGAAATTACATTTTCAGTACAAAATCAGACATGCATCATACAGAGTAGAGAGAATAGATACATTGATGGGTCGCTGCAAAGGTGGGAAAAAGGTCAAACATGGGGTGAGAACATGTTAAAAGTAAATAATCTTGTAGAATACACAACTGCTCAAATTATATATAAAGTAAATAATAAAAAGCTTCCACAAGTGGTCCAGAAGATGTTTCAGATGGAAACCAAATATGAACTAAAATATTTATGTGTACTCAAAAAGAAAATAAGTGTATATCATATAAAAAAAATTGGTTTGTTCCGTTGAATTTTAAAACCAATAAAGTAAATATAAGGGTAGTAAAAATAAGCCGAGGACCCAAAGAATGTGTTCATTTTAAATAAATGTACACTATTTTGTAAACTTATGCACATACTTAGAACACTAATGTGAACACATGTGATCTTTAAACGGTAGAAACATTAACAAGATTCTGTTACACACACAATGAGGTCACACTTTTATATGTAGTGATGTTCTTAGGTCTATGTTAAAGTTGAGTTTATTTAAAATCCTGCAGCTTCAATTGCTGTTGATATTCTCACTTGTGTGTACTTTTAATAGAATCTTTCATCACACTTCATCACCAGTGTGTGTTCCCATGTGTGTTTTCAACGCATCTTTTCGTACAAAACCTCGAGCGCAGATTGAACAGGAAAAGGGTTTTTCACCGGTGTGTTCTCTCATGTGTCTTTTCAAGTGCTGATCTCGCATAAAACTTTTGGCACAGATTGAACAGACAAAGGGTTTTTCATCGGTGTGTGTTATCATGTGTCTTTTCAGCTCCCAATTTTTTGTAAAACCTTTACCACAGCTTGAACAAGAAAAGGGTTTTTCACCAGTGTGTGTTCTCATGTGTCTTCTCAACTCCCATTTTTGTATAAAACATTTGCAACAGCTTGAACAAGAAAAAGGTTTTTCACCAGTGTGTATTCTCATGTGTATTTTAAAATTCATATTTCGTTGAAAGCCTTTACCACAGATTGAACAGAGAATGGGTTTTTTTTCAGTGTGTGTTGTCATGTGTCTTTTCAACTCCCAATTGTGTGTATAACATTTACCGCAGCTTGGACAAGAAAAAGGTTTTTCACCAGTGTGTACTCTCATGTGTGTTTTCATATCACTTTTTTGTGTAAAACCTTTACCACAGAATGGACAGGAAAAAGGTTTCTCGCCAGTGTGTGTTCTCATGTGTGTTTTCAGATTACGACGGCGGTTAAAAGTTTTGACACAGTGAGAACATTCAAAGTGTGTGTTGTCAGCGTGACATGTCGTATCAGCTTCAGGGTCTTCATCGTCAGTGTCAGCAGAGTGTGACGTCATGTCATCACTATCTGATAGTGGAGCTAAGAGCTTGTCTGCTTGTGATCCTCCACAGTGGTCTCCATCAGCTTCTGTTGTCATGTGTTGAGTTGAGCTGCTGCTTGGAGGCTCCGCCTCTCTCTTCTCCTCACTTTCACTTTGGACCTCATCTTCTTCAATCTTCACAATGACAACATTCAATGGAATCTTGGGGACATCAACCTCCTCTAGTCCTTCAAGATGATCTCCATTCTGACTGATGCTGTGTTCCTCCTCTTCCTCTTTAATGTTGTGAGGATGTGGCGCCGCCTCTTCCATTTCAATATGGGAGGGCTGGGGTTGCTCCTGCTCCATCCTGGAAGTCCACTCCTGCTGCTCGGGAAGAAGATGTTCTTCACAGACGTCTGCAGGACACAAAAATAAAAAAACATAATTTTGAAAGGTCCAGCTTTGCTAAGTCACATGAAACAATTAGTGTATTAATGTACTTTCCTTCGTGTGCTTAGTTTTACAGTAACTTCATTATATTATCAATAAACAAATTGGTTGATTGTTCATCTTTAATTTAACTTACTGTTTGCCAAAGTACATTTGAAGAATAGATTATAAAGATATAATGTAACAATAAATACATATTGATTAAATGAAATACTAGGCAATAAAATACAAAACGATATGATATAAAAAATTAAGTGTACCAAATTGTTCATAAATATCAGGGTTTTTTCTGCAATGTCCAACAGTCAGAAAGTCATCCTCTCAGTAAATGATAAATTCATGAGGGTCAGGCAATTCCTTTTGGTGCATTTCAGTTGTGACTAACAATATATAAAGAATAAATGTCAGTGATTATCTCACTGCAACAACACAAACACACCGACTTTAGCGTTAGCTTGTTAGCATTAGTAATCTGTTCACTCGGGGTGAGGCTAATAACTACACAAATGGAGTGCCATTTACTACTTGTACAAGATTTAATAAAGTAAAGAGTTAATATTTGATGTAATTTACCTTTGTTCCAGTGGTATACTGCCTTCTTTATTTCATACTTGTCCAACAAAGTCTCAGAGTAGAATGCAGCTGAGGTCGTTGCTTCGAGTCCGGCTTTACACTCCTCCGTAAATAAGCTAAACAGAGTCAGTCCACTTCTCGTAGCTTTGTGTATCAACATGAAGTTTGTACAAATAATACAACAACAATAAACCGCATACAGTATAAAGACTGCGGCTGAAAATCGCTGCAAGATAGTTCCACTGATCAGCGTTCTTCAGCACAAACATGCCCCAAAAAAGGGCCTGGAAAACAAAAGTTCCTTTTGTTTTTCTTTCTCTCCGTTGTCAAGTTTGTTGTAATAGAAATACACAAGAACAAAACGAGATGTCTAGCATTCTGTAAATGGCGGTGCTGTGTTTGAAAAAGAAGTATTAAAGGAGAACATTATCACCAGACCTATGTAAGCGTCAATATATACCTTGATGTTGCAGAAAAAGACCATATATTTTTTTAACCGATTTCCGAACTCTAAATGGGTGAATTTTGGCGAATTAAACGCCTTTCTATTATTCGCTCTCGGAGCGATGACGTCACAACGTCGCGTCACATCGGGAAGCAATCCGCCATCAAATCAGCTCTGTTATTTTCCGTTTTTTCGACTGTTTTCCGTACCTTGGAGACATCATGCCTCGTCGGTGTGTTGTCGGAGGGTGTAACAACACGAACAGGGACGGATTCAAGTTGCACCAGTGGCCCAAAGATGCGAAAGTGGCAAGAAATTAGACGTTTGTTCTGCACACTTTACCGACGAAAGCTATGCTACGACAGAGATGGCAAGAATGTGTGGATATCCTGCGACACTCAAAGCAGATGCATTTCCAACTGGACTGGACAGATCAGCTTTCAGGAAAAGAGAGCAGATAAGGGTATGTCTACAGAATATATTAATTGATGAAAACTGGGCTGTCTGCACTCTCAAAGTGCATGTTGTTGCCAAATGTATTTCATATGCTGTAAACCTAGTTCATAGTTGATAGTTTCCTTTAATGCCAAACAAACACATACCAATCGTTGGTTAGAAGGCAATCGCCAAATTCGTTCTCGCTTTCTCCCGTGTCGCTGGCTGTCGTGTCGTTTTCGTCGGTTTTGCTTGCATACGGTTCAAACCGATATGGCTCAATAGCTTCAGTTTCTTCTTCAATTTCGTTTTCGCTACCTGCCTCCACACTACAACCATCCGTTTCAATACATGCGTAATCTGTTGAATCGCTTAAGCCGCTGAAATCCGAGTCTGAATCTGAGCTAATGTCGCTATACCTTGCTGTTCTTTCCGCCATGTTTATGTGTATTGGCATCACTGTGTGACGTCACAGGAAAATGGACGGGTGTATATAACGATGGTTAAAATCAGGCACTTTGAAGCTTTTTTAGGGATATTGCGTGATGGGTAAAATTTTGAAAAAAACTTCGAAAAATAAAATAAGCCACTGGGAACTGATTTTTAATGGTTTTAACCCTTCTGAAATTGTGATAATGTTCCCCTTTAAGAATGCCCCTAAATGTGTCTAACCAATCAGCGTTCAACAGAACAGCCCGCCCTCAATAAGGTACTGGGAACCTTCCAAAAGTCCCACGTAGCTGGTAGGAACTTTGAAAAGTTACTGAAGAACTAAATCTACCTGGGTAGTTTTTGATGGAAACGCTGGGGGAACTTTATTTACCCGGGTAAATGGGAACGTTCCCGTACAAGTTCCTGCGGTGGAAAAGGGCCTAAGAATGTGACAGAACAAAAGGAACTTTCGACTTGCAGGAACACTGACATTTAATTTTTATATACTGCCATTTATAGCTGAAATTGACCATAAGGACTCACCTGACCCTCGTGAATTCATCAATTACTGAGAGGACAACTTTCCATCTGTTGGACATTGCGGACAAAAGCCTGACTTTTTATGACAATTGGGTATACTTTATTTTGTACATAATATTGTTTAGTATATTATTGCTTTATGTTTTATTTACTTAGAATTTAGTAAAATAACTGTGATCTTGTCTGTTTATTTACATGGTATCAGTGTAAACCACTCCTCGATACATCATCAGCCTGATTTGTGTAAACTACACTGAACTATGAAATGTGGTGGAAACACAAACGACACACTTACAGGAACCTATAGATCCAAATACTGGAGGTGCCAAAAATCTAAAGTTCCTGAACTTTTTGTGGAAAAGGGCCTCTTGTTATTGTAAGAGCGAACGCAGAGGAACTCTTTGACATACTGAGCTGCTGCATCACCTCTGAGTTGGTTAAAGTTTGTGCTCGATGATAAATCATGCCTTGCACCTGTATAGTTGAAGGTTGTGGCTAATTAGGGACCGCAATGTTCTTTTGGGACAGAGGACCCTATTGTAATTGTAAGGTTTTATTATTATTATTCCGCCGCCTCTTTGAGCTATAATTTGACTCCTTTAACATGCTTCAAAACTCACCATATTTGACACACACACCAGGACTGGCGAAAATTGCCATCTAATAAAATTTAAAAAAAAAACTCAAAATTGCGCTCTAGCGCCCCCTAGGAAAAAACACAAACAAAACTGCTTGTAACTTCCGGTAATAATGTCGTAGAGACATGAAACAAAAACCTCTATGTAGGTCTGACTTACACCTAGATTTCATGCATTGACTTCCTTCAGCAAAAATCAACAGGAAGTTGGCAATTCCCCCTTCAAAACAAAAGTTTACTAAAAACAGTCACTTTTGCCTCTTTGAGCTGTAATTTGACCCCCTTAACATGCTTCGAAACTCACCAAACTGGACACACACATCAGGACTGGCAAAAATTGCAATCTAAAAAAAAACCCAACCCCAAAACTCAAAATTGCGCCCTAGCGCTCCCTAGGAAGAAGACACAGACACAACTGCTCCTAGGAAGAAAACTCAGACAAAACTACCTGTAACTTCCAGTACGAATGTCGTAGAGACATGAAACAAAAACCTCTATGTAGGTCTCACTTAGACCTACATTTCATATATTGACATCCTTCAGCAAAAATCAACAGGAAGTTGGCAATTCCCCCTTCAAAACAAAAGTTTAGTAAAAACAGTCTCCTTTTTTTTAAACATTATCTCCTCTGAGCGCGTTTGTCGTGTTTGCTTCAAACAAGCACAGGAGAGAGATTGAACCCTTCTGATTAAACGTTGACGAAAGAGTTTTAATTACTGCTCCGGTTTTGATTTTACGAGCCTTCAAAGAACCGCTGCACTAATGCTGCTGCGCTGCTGCCGTCTCAAGATGGCCGCTTAAAAGCAGGAAGCATCAGCGTGACCACACAATGCAGAGAAGGTAGGCACTGTGCGGGTAAAGATATGTTGACTGGGCAAAGGCAGGTCCCGTCTATGGCTGCTTGCAGCTTTAATTCAACTTAAAACCAAAGACATTGCTAAGAAGATGTGACAAGGTCATTTAATCCCAGCATTTTTTACGTGAGGATTATGATGACTTTATCATCCAAACGGGGAACACAAGTCTTGTGCTGAAAGATATAAACATACCATTAGATGCCATCCCAGTGAAAGCGCATATTGTACAGTAAATGGTTGTTTTGTTATGTTTGCAATTTGTATTTCTTGTTTAGCACTTAGCAAAACTGCTACATAATGCTGGTGTTTGCCTAAAACTAGAGCTGCTTATCACTCAGCTTCTAAAACGTGTAGCTTGTCCACCTACTCAGTGGCCTAGTGGTTAGAGTGTCCGCCCTGAGATCGGTAGGTTGTGAGTTCAAACCCCGGCCGAGTCATACCAAAGACTATAAAAATGGGACCCAATACGTCCCTGCTTGGCACTCAGCATCAAGGGTTGGAATTGGGGGTTAAATCACCAAAAATGATTCCCGGGCGCGGCACCGCTGCTGCCCACTGCTCCCCTCACCTCCCAGGGGGTGAACAAGGGGATGGGTCAAATGCAGAGGACAAATTTCACCACACCTAGTGTGTGTGTGACAATCATTGGTACTTTAACTTAACTTTAACTATAGTCAGGCTAAAAAATAAAGTTCTGGATCATCATTTGTCCCAAAATGGTCGTTGTTGGCTCTCATAATGTCTGCCATGATTAGTGGTAGTTGTTTTTGATCGAAAAAGCGAGGGTTATGTGCACTGTAAAATCACAGCACCCCCCAAAAAGTTCCAGCAATGCTTAAAATGACCAACAAACCTATGAATGTATCTGTTACTACATTACAAATATACTGAGAGAATGTATATACAACTTTGTTGGAGGTTATTTAGAGTGTTAGTACGCATAATTCCCATTACCTCCAGTGTTAGCTGCCTCATGCTGTTGTTTTCCCCCAATTTAGAATGCACAAAAAGAGAGACATGTGAGCGCTTGTCTGCCATAGGGATTGTGAATGGTGGGGAAACTTTCCTGCAAAAATATGCAGTTCCCTTTTACTATTGCTCTGCTGCTATGAATAGATTACAGTTTTGTAGGGGAAAAAAGCAGTTGTTTTAATTATACAATTTATGATTATTTTTATTTTATTGTGTACAAACACAAATTTGCTTCCTACTTTCACTTCTTCACAGTGCTCCTCTCCAGTCAGGGAAGTTATAGATAGGTTTCCTATGACGTCCGCCAGCTTATGTGTCAAAACTAAGCAAAACCTGAATGCAAACACTTTTAACCAAGCACGCCCCTATTGTTATTTTCGTGCGAAATGGGTCACACATGCGTCGTGTGGGGTTGTAGAAATCGCGCATATTCAGGTCAAGGAACCACAAAGTACTACGATATTCCTATGGTCATTGTAAAGCAGAGAAAATAAAACCGAGCGACTGTCGACAGAAAGGGCCCCAACCCCCCCCCCGTTGCGAGTTGTTGTGATTATATGTAACATGTTTATGTGTGCTATGGCAAATTAGGTTTTTTCCCTTGGACTCAGTCTGGACCCCCTCCTGGGGGTCCAGCCTTTGACTGTCCCGTCTTGTCTCCCTGTAACGTATGTCTGCTCTTAGTTGGACTGTGCCGAAAATGTAATTTCAGTTGTTATGTGTCTTGTACATGTTAAATAATGGACAATAATAAAGCATCCTGAATCCATCCTGAAAGGCGCAACCTGTGGCTGGCTAGACGCAAAACGACACAATTAAGTTTCCTCTGATCATTTTGTAACAGGTAATGTGCTTTGAATTATGTTGTTTTCCTTTTCGAAAACAAAGGCTGTCGAATTAGCGAGTAAAATGTTTCTTGTGTAACTGTTGTGCTGTCGCGCCTCTTCATGCTCGCTTCAATTGCAAATTAACATATTTCACAAATGCCCGCCATACACGTACAGTGTCCTGATAAAACACAACCGGTCTTCTCTGATATGACCCATGGCACCAAACATGGATCAGTTGATATCTGGGAGTGATTAACACGAGCAATGAGCACACATTTATCTTCCTTTGTAGGCAGATTCATTTCCTGTACCCTCTCACACACAAAGAAATTGTACGCTTTTAGCGACTTATAGCCCTTGAGCTCATCCAGAGTATAGGCACTTACATTGTAAATAGTTGACGATGTCCGGGTAACTTATATCAGGGTAAGATTCCAAATCAGTAGTCCATTCATCTTTTCCCATTTTATACGGATCTCTATTGCCAATATCCTTCAATTCATGTAAAAACCTGGCTTTGCAAACACCATCTAAGGTCTGTTTGTAGAAAACTACCAAGTCCTCTTTCAAATTTCCCGAAATTAACGTCATTGTCGAAGCAAAAGTGCAAAAAATATTTAGAAAAACTGCCGCAGGCGAATAAACAAAGTTATGACACACAAGACGGCGGCTGTCGCGATGATTACCCATAATCCTTCACTAACGGAAACCCATGTATTCCATGTGTCCTTTCATGTCAATGATGAAACATACAGTTAGTAAAGATGTGAGAGTAAGAAGTAAACAAACCTGTTCTGTGTAACACAACTTGATGCTTCTTGAAAACAGCGTCCAGTCTTTGACGTTGTCGCTAGTTCCCCACTTCTGTTCGAGAAGGTTCCTCGTCGTACTCTGCTATCATTCTATATGATACTACAAATATTTTTCCACAGCCGCAGTTAGTCGCTAATTCACCAACACTCTCAGCTATTGTATTTTAAAAATTTTCACACAACCACAACACTATACACTCGCACTTGTGACTGCTTAGCGATGTGTTGATAACTTCCGTGTTTCTTTATTGGCAGCTAGCAAGCTAAGCTAACTAGCAGGCTAAGTTAGCCTCAGAAGCTTCAAAGTTCTTTGAGTCGAGTTCATTCTGACACGAAGAATAACTAAAGTTTAGTTTGACACACCTTATAAGAATGTGTACAAACGTGAAACTGGAGAAATAAAAGCATAATTAAAGACTACACTGCTCTGTAGCCTTTTACGATACGATTGCTACCCTTACTGGATCAGTCTGCGCATGTGCAAGGCAGGAGGCAACGTCACTTCCTGTTTACGTTATTCCTCTTTTTATCTAAACATAACATTATTTGCGTGCAAATACATTATTACAATTTACAATAAATTATTGCAATCTCTGCACAAAAATGGGAGCAATATAAAAACATACAACAGGGGAGATAACAGTAATAAAGTAATTTGAATACAATATAACTTAGTAATTAAAAGTAATTATTTTTGGTGGAGTTTTTATTATATTATTATGCTTATGGACAAGTAATTTTGCAAGACACGTTCCTGTCACAGACCCACTGGCTGCTAAAGCTAACTCTCCAATCAGCTGGACCCCGACTTAAGTGGACCCCGACTTAAACAAGTTGAAAAACTTATTCAGGTGTTACCATTTAGTGGTCAATTGTACGGAATATGTACTGTACTGTGCAATCTACTAATAAAAGTCTAGAATAAGAAGACATAGCAGGATTGATCAGTACCTGTGTCTCTATTTTTATTGCCTTGTCAATCAATCAATCAAATGTTATTTAATAGCCCTTAATCAAAAATGCCTTAAAGGACTTCACAAACTCACAACAATTTAAACCCACATGTCTATTATTTAATAAGATAATTGCATAAATGCTGTATTTTTTATCATCCCAGTTTCCTGAGGGGTGAGAAGCATGGTTATGGTGGTATCGTCAACCAGAAATACCCATTGAATACACTAACCTAAACCATTTAACAATCAAGCATTAGCATTTATTTCATTTAAATAAATAAATATAGGTTTGGTTTTCCATTAGTGAGTGACATTTGTTGATCATAAGAAACATCTGCCCCTCCCCCATCAAAAAGTATGAATGCATATTATAAGGATTTGCACTGATAAAACTTCCCTTTCTGATACAGACAATTGATTGATTGATTGAAACTTTTATTAGTAGATTGCACAGTACAGTACATATTCCGTACAATTGACCACTAAATGGTAACACCCGAATAAGTTTTTCAACAATTCATGGTAAAGATAGGGGGACTCAATTCAAAATAATATTTTGTAATGCATCTAACATTTATCATGATACAACATTTACATGTACTAACAATAAACTGCCTGCTCAATTACTACACATTCCATTTTTTTTATCCTGTGCTCAGCAAGGTTGTAGTTGCTCCAGTCTGCCTCCAGTTTGCAGTGTTGACTCAGGATTATCCAGTACACCTGCTTGTTTATTCTTTTTAAATTGGTGTCGCCAGATTATTATTATTATTATTTATGTGCTAAGCCACCCTGCAAGAAAACACTCTTTAAAACCATTATCTACTTTACTGCTTATCAACACCAATACAATACTTTTGTCTCAGTTGATGCACTCAACTCATAATCAATATAAAAAAACATCGCCCTGAATGCATATAAAGTACCTTTAAAAAGTAGTGTTTTGTCGATTGAAAGTATTTGAGAGTTTCTCTCGAATAAACATAGCAATAAAAACAAAATATGTAAATTTTGTGATAATAGGGTGGTCAATTAAACATAGATCAGAATTGAATTGAATGTACATGACTCAATTAGCACATTCAAACACTTAATGGAATTGATGTGTTCTGTAAAGATCCACGAATGACTTTATGACAGTTAATGATATGCTTTTCTAAGACCAGCTGTGTTCAAAGTATCATGTTTTTTGTGGCACATTGCATACAGAAAATACAAACAAAATAAAACAGCAAACATTTTAAAAACAGTGTCTAAAAACATACTGAGAAAAAGCTGAAATATTTAAACTAATAACTAAAAAACAACAGAAAGATGTCCAAAAATTAGATTGATCACACTTTTGAATATTGATTAATTGTGATTAATCTCCTTAAAATAACCCCTCACATAATTTGAATTAACTTTAAAAAATAAATAAATGCAATTTTAACATTAGAATGTCATTTACGAACATTGTGACCTGCAGCACATTCTGAAACAAATTATAAATACAGCAAACATGGGAAAATAGAGCACAAAGGTTTGAGGCAGGTGTGTCCAAACTCTATCCAACAAGGGCTGCATTCTGAAAAGTCAAAGTATGGGGGGGCCATTTTTATATTTTTTTATTTTGTTTAAAATAAAAGCCAAAAACAGACATTATATACAGTACAGGCCAAACGTTTGGACACACCTTCTCATTCACCAAACAACTTATGGTGCCAACCCCATTGATAAAGCAAGAAAGTCCACTAATCAACCCTGATTGTGAGGTTTGTCACTGACAGTTCAGTTAGGTTTTGGTTTTTCCTGTCTTTGTTTCCTGTCAGCGCTCTTATTTTGGTTATTTCCTGATTATCTCCCTGAGTGCTTTGTCCCCTCAGCTGTGGCTGATTGGCACCTGGCCACACCTGGTGTCAATCAGCCACCTGCTATTTGAACCTGCCTTCCTCTCCAGTCAGTGCTGGATTATTGTCACTACTACCTGTCATAATACTTGTCGTTGTATCTCTGTCTACTTTTGTTCACTATGCTCATGTCATAGTTCCTTCGTGTCACAGTAAATGCTTTTGTTTCTTGTCGACAGTTAGCCTTTGTGCTATTTTAGTTCATAGCCAAGTTTGTTCTTCGCCTTATGCGCGCCTTTTGTTTGTACCCTTTTGTTTTTTTTTTCTATAGTGTTAAATTAAATCATGTTTTCCTGGATAAAGCCTGCCATCTCTGCATCTTGGGGTTCGTCACCAACATACTCTGACACTGATAAGGAAAACCATTTCAGGCGACTACCTCTTGAAGCTCATCGAGAGAATGCCAAGAGTGTGCAAATCAGTAATCAAAGCAAAGGGTGGCTATTTTGAAGAAACTAGAACATAAAACATGTTTTCAGTTATTTCACCTTTTTTTGTTAAGTACATAACTCCACATGTGTTCATTCATAGTTTTGATGCCTTCAGTGACAATCTACAATGTAGATAGTCATAAAAATAAAGAAAACGTGTTGAATTAGAAGGTGTGTCCAAACCTTTGGCCTGTACTGTATATTTAATGTCAAAACTCTCCTCTCCTGAGCTTCGACCTTATCGTGGTAGAGGAGTTTGCATGTCCCAATGATTCTATAGGATATGTTGTCTGGGAGCCTTTATGCACTTGGTAGGGTCTCCCAAGACAAACAAGTCCTAGGAGAGGGACCAGACAAAGGGGCACCCACTGGAGCCAGGCCTGAAAATGGGGCTCGAAGGCCCCTCCATTGGGCTCACCACTTATAGTAGGGGGCATAGTCCAACTTCAAAGTCTTCATCATCAGTATCAGGAGAGTGTGACGTCATGTCATCAATATCTGATAGTGGAGCCAAGAGCTTGTCTGCTTGTGATCCTTCACAGTGGTCTTCATCAGCTTCTGTTGTCCTGTGTTGAGTTGAGCTGCTGCTTGGAGGCTCCACCTCTCTCTTCTCCTTACTTTCACTTTTGACCTCATCATCTGCGCTCTTCACAATGACACCAGTCAATGGAATCTTGGGGACATCAGTCCTTCAAGGTGCTCTCTATTCTGACTGATGCTGTGTTTTTCCTCTTACTCTCTAAATAAACGGGACTATGGCTTCTTCCTAAAGTGTGGGGGATGTAGCTCTACTTCCTCTGAAAGAATGGGGGAAGTAGCTCCTCATCTTCCTCTTTAAAGAGAAGGGACTGAGGGTCCTCTTTAATGTGGTTGGGGAGCTGTACCTCTTCCATTTTAACGCGGGAGGGTTGTTGCTCCAAACTGGAGGTCCACGCCTGCTGCTCCGGGAGAAGATGTTCTCCACAGACATCATGCTTCATAATTCATGTTTTCATGATATTATTTCATTTTATTTTCTCCAGCAGAATAAAAATTTCTTAGTCTTTTATCTACTTTGCTCTTGATCTAGTTAAGACCCCTTGGGCTTTATTAATGTACATTTAATCTCTTTACTGATTTGTTTTTGTCATTTTATGGCATTAGGGTGGTTAAAGAGATCAAATCCTTCTTTAATAACAACATCTCTTTTTTCCACTTATTTCTTTTTTCCAGGACTTACTGAAGGCAAGAGCAATTTTTTAAGGAACTCACATTTTTGAGAACATCCCAATAAGCACAAGGAAAGATTATATGAATACACAAACATTTTAAAGACAAAATAGTAGTTTTCCTTGCATACACAATCAATTGCAGAGTAAGCAAAAATAGGACTTAAAAAAAAGAATGAGATAATATTAGTATCACCAAACTTGTCCCAATCATTTGTGTTGGTTCGTTTCTGCTGCAAAATGTTTTTGTTTAATATTGTAGTTTTTATGTTATTAAAGTGTTCTTCATAAACAGTCCCCCGGCCCCACACACACACACAGCTTGTCAAAACGTCCCCAATGCAGTCCCAATTGTTTGTGCTACAAAAATGTTTTGTCTATTATAGTTTTATAGTCAACACAAATCCTCATTGACACAACAATATAACTCTAATTTTGTATACTGTCAATATTTTATATTCCATTTCTCAAATCATGGGATTAATAATGTCACATATGGCAGGCGTTATTTTAAAAGCTTTATCATACAGTAAATTGCCTAGTTTTTCATGCAAGGCCCATGAACAACGAAATAAAACACTTATTTAATTTTATAGTACAGATCTTCATTTAATGTTTATTAAATAATAATAAAATAATTATGTTTTCTTTACATCAACACACAAAAGAAATATGAACATTGACAACCTGTTTTAATATTATCTTAATGTTATGTATGATATACACAAACACACTCACACACACATATATATCGATATAGACACAGTACATATAACAGTTATGCACACACTTGCAAGCAAATTACACACAGAATGGCTCCAAGACGTTACACTGTCATTCAAGACAGTGTGACTATGAGGTATGAGGGGCCGTTAGGGACATTATTCAGAATTATACACTACTGAAATGCTCTCACATAAACAACTGAACTGTTTTTCTCTCACAAACACTCCTGAAACACCCTTTTACACACTACTGAAATGCTCTCATATAAACGACTATGAGAGCATTTAAGTAGTGTGTGTAAGAGTGTTTCAGTAGTGTGTGTGAGAAAAACATTTCAGTTGTTTATGTGAGAGCATTTCCGTAGTGTGTATAAGAGTGTTTTAGCAGTGTATGAGAGTGTTTCAGTAGTGTGTGTGAGAGAAAAACATTTCAGTTGTTTATGTGAGAGCATTTCAGTAGTGTGAATAAGAGTGTTTCAGTAGTGTGTGTGAAAGAAAAACATTTCAGTTGTTTGTGAGAGCATTTCAGTAGTGTGTATAAGAGTGTTTTAGCAGTGTGTATGAGTGTTTCAGTAGTGTGTGAGAGAAAAATATTTCAGTTGTTTATGTGAGAGCATTTCAGTAGTGGGCAGCACGGTGGAAGAGGGGTTAGTGCATCTGCCTCACAATACGAAGGTCCTGAGTAGTCTTGGGTTCAATCCCGGGCTCGGGATCTTTCTGTGTGGAGTTGGCATGTCCTCCCTGTGACTGCGTGGGTTCCCTCCGGGTACTCCGGCTTCCTCCCACCTCCAAAGACATGCACCTGGGGATAGGTTGATTGGCAACACTAAATTGGCCCTAGTGTGTGAATGTGAGTGTGAATGTTGTCTGTCTATCTGTGTTGGCCCTGCGATGAGGTGGCGACTTGTCCAGGGTGTACCCCGCCTTCCGCCCGATTGTAGCTGAGATAGGCTCCAGCGCCCCCCGCGACCCCGAAGGGATTAAGCGGTAGAAAATGGATGGATGGATGGGCATTTCAGTAGTGTGTATAAGAGTGTTTCAGTCGGGTGTATGAGTGTTTCAGTAGTGTGTGTGAGAGAAAAACATTTCAGTTGTTTATGTGAGAGCATTTCAGTAGTGTGTATGTGAGTGTTTCAGTAGTGTGTGAGAAAAAAACATTTTAGTTGTTTATGTGGGGGCATTTCAGTAGTGTGTTTAAGAGTGTTTCCGTAGTGTGTGCGAGAGAAAAACATTTCAGTAGTGTATGTAAGAGGTAATTCTGAATATTGTCTCCAACGGCCCCTTATAGTGTGACACTGGCCACACTCAAGCCTAGCAGTGTGTAGCTAGCATGAAGATAGCATATGTTCTTTGTAGAAATTCTTGTTGAAAGGTTAATAACTCATTAACATTTTTCCACAAAACATCTTTATGTAACCACATCTTCCCCAGATTACATTACGCAACTTTTTTTTAACACAACAGTTCACTAGTGTCATATTTGGACATATCCAAATCAAAAGCAGGTTCACGACAAACGACTTACTAAACATTGTAAACGACTTCCTAACACTGTAACATGTTATAGTAAGTAACCAAAGGGGTTAAATAGTATAAATAAAGTTTGGGCCATACCTGTAAAATAATAAAGAAAGATCAAACCTTAGCGTATTTTTATTTCTCAACTCGTTTATTAATGTTTCTGAGTCACTCAACACCATGGTGCGACATTTGCTTGACACACATTACACAGTCAAAGTGACATACATAGATTAAAGTGCTTGAAAATGTGGCATTTGTGGGGTTATTTTACAAATGTACACGTAGCAGTTCCAACCAACTACACATACAGTCTATTTTATCTAACATCGGCTTCCTCCCACCTCCAAAGACATGCACCTGGGGATAAGTTGATTGGCAACACTAAATTGGCCCTGGTGTGTGGATGTGAGTGTGAATGTTGTCTGTCTATCTGTGTTGGCCCTGCGATGAGGTGGCGACTTGTCCAGGGTGTACCCCGCCTTCCGCCCGATTGTAGCTGAGATAGGCTCCAGCGCCCCCCGCGACCCCAAAAGGGAATAAGCGGTAGAAAATGGATGGATGGATGGATGTTTTGTTCGGGTTTTTTTAAACGAACACAAATGTGAATACAACAGTATTCAAAACAATATGATGCTTCAGTCTGTAGATGTTTTCAATCAAAGAAAATGTGCTTTTTAAATAAATGTACACAATGTTCTTTACTAATGCATACACTTAAAACATACATAAAACACTAATCTAAAAAAATCTAATGTATTAACAGTATATGAACAAGATTGTGTTAGACACACAACAATGATGTCACACGTTGTATGTGGCAAATGTCGCTAGAAAATCAAAGTTTTGACAGTTTATTCAAAATCCTGCAGTTTCATTTGCTGCTGCTGTTTGTTCTCTGTTGTATTTCTTACAATGGCTTTTTAAAGAGAGTATTTCATCACACACACTGCAACTCACACTTCCTCACCAGTGTGTGTTCTCATGTGTCGTTTCAATTTATCTTTTCGTACAAAACCTTTAGCACAGATTGAACAGGAAAGGGGCTTTTTACCTGTGTGCACTGTCATGTGTCTATTCAAAAGTATATTTCGAGTAAAACCTTTAGCACAGATTGAACAGACACAATGTTTTTCACCAGTGTGTGTTGTCATGTGTGTTTTCAAATTTATATTTTGTGTAAAACTTTTAGCACAGATTGAACAAGAAAAATGTTTTTCACCAGTGTGTGTTGTCATGTGTCTTTTCAAATCACAATTTTGTGTAAAACCTTTGTCACAGATGGAACAGGAAAAATGTTTTTCACCAGTGTGTGTTGTCATGTGTCTTTTCAAATGTATATTTTGTGTAAAACTTTTTGCGCAGATTGAACAAGAAAACTTTTTTTCACCAGTGTGTGTGGTCATGTGTGTTTTCAAATGACTATTGAGAGTAAAATCTTTAGCACAGACTGAACAAGAATACGGTTTTTCACCAGTGTGTGTTGTCATGTGTGCTGTCAAATGACTATTTTCTGCCAAACTTTTACCACAGATTGAACAGATAAAAGGTTTTTCACCAGTGTGTGTTCTCATGTGTATTCTTAAATGATTATTTTGTGTGAAACATTTACCACAGCTTAAACAAGAATATGGTTTTTCACCAGTGTGTGTTGTTATGTGTCTTTTCAAATCACTCTTTTGTGCAAAACCTTTACCACAGATGGAACAGGAAAACTGTTTTATACCAGTGTGTGTTGTCATGTGTCTTTTAAGATGCATATTATGTGTAAAACCTTTTGCACAGAATGAACAAGAATAAGATTTTTCACCAGTGTGTGTTGTCATGTGTGCTTTCAAATTACAATTTTCTGTAAAACCTTTACCACAGATTGAACAGATAAAAGGTTTTTCACCAGTGTGTATTCTCATGTGTCTTTTTAAATGATTATTTTGTGTAAAACCTTTACCACAGATTGAACAGACAACATGTTTTTTACCAGTGTGTTTTTTCATGTGTATTGGTAAATTATTATTTGAACCAGAAAAAGGTATTACACCAGCATGTATTCTCATGTGTGTTTTAAGGTTACGACAGTGATTAAAGGTTTTGCCACAGTGAGAACATTCAAAGTGTGTGTTGTCAGTGGGACATGTTGTATCAGCTTCAGAGTCTTCATTATCAGTGTCAGGAGAGTGTGACGTTGTGTCATCACTATCTGATAGTGGAGCTAAGAGCTTGTCTGCTTGTGATCCTCCACAGTGGTCTCCATCAGCTTCTGTTGTCATGTGTTGAGTTGAGCTGCTGCTTGGAGGCTCCACCTCTCTCTTCTCCTCACTTTCACTTTTGACCTCATCATCTTCACTCTTCACAATGACATAAATCAATGGCATCTTGGGGACATCAACATCCTCCAGTCCTTCATGTTGCTCTCCATTCTGACTGATACTGTGTTCCTCATCTTCCTCTTTTAAGAAAGGGAGCTCCTCATCTTCCTCTTTAATGTGGGTGGAATGTGGCTCCTCCTCTTCCTTTTTAATATGGGGGGGCTGAGGTTTCTCCTGGTCCATCCTGGAGGTCCCCCTCTTGCTGCTTAGGTAGAAGATGTTCTTCACAGACGTCTGCAGGACACAAGACAAACACATGGTTTAGAAAAGTCCAGCTTTGCTCAGTCACATGAGACAATTTTTATATTAATGTACTTTCCTTTGTGTGCTTATTTTCACAGTAACTTCATTGTATTATCAATAAATAACCTCACGTTGGACGTTTGTTCATCTCTAATTTAACTTACTTTTTATTTGCCAAATTAAATTGGAACTATATATATTCATATACACAGATATATAGATATAAGCTGTGTCTCAATTTGGGGGCTGCATCCTTCGCAGTGCACATTAAAAAAATCTCCCAAGTGTCCTTTGAATCCGGCAGACAAATGTGTCCTTTTCTCCTATTAGCAACAAGTGTGCATGCCGTGTACACTTCGCACCCTTTCATATCCCAAGAGCCTTTGTGCACTCAATTTAGAAAATTATTTTCAACATGGCGTCGCTGACGACACAAATATTTCTTTGTTCTGGGAAGGACTTGCAGCAGCTCATGGAAGATATAACAAAATAAAAGAACAAATTAAAACTTTGGTTTGATAAAAAAATAAATTGTCCCTAAACTTGAACAAAACCAAATTAATGTTGTAAAACTGGAAGGTACAAATAAATGTGAATTCGGAAAAACGATAACACAGAAATTGAAAGAACATATGGGGTGTGATATCAGATCACAAGCTATCTGAGTAGTAAAACAGCAAAAAGTTTTGGAATCCCAGGAAAAACAAAAACATCATAACATCTTGCACACTCTATATTGTACACTATTATTGCCTTGTCTTAATTACTGTGCGGAAGTCTGGGGCAACACATTCAAGAGCACGTGACAAGTTATGCACATTTCCCCAAAAAAAGCACTGAGAATTAGAGATGTCCGATAATGGCCTTTTTGACGATATCCGATATTGTCCAACTCCTAATTACCGATTCAGATATCAACCGATACCGAGAAATACTATACTTTGACTTTCACAAAGTTGGTGAGGTGGGCAGGGTTGGGGGGTTGGTGGTAGCGGGGGTGTATTGTAGCGTCCCGGAAGAGTTAGTGCTGCAAGGGCTTCTGGGTATTTGTTCTGTTGTGTTTATGTTGTGTTACGGTGCGGATGTTCTCCCGAAATGTGTTTGTCATCCTTGTTTGGTGTGGGTTCACAGTGTGGTGCATATTTGTAACAGTGTTAAAGATGTTTATACGGCCACCCTCAGTGTGACCTGTATGGCTGTTGATCAAGTATGCATTGCATTCACTTGTGTGTGTGTGTGTAAAAGCCGCATATATTATGTAATTGGGCTGGCACGCTGTGTGTATGGAGGAAAAGCGGACATGACGACAGGTTGTAGAAGACGCTAAAGGCAGTGCATTTAAGGCACGCCCCCAATATTGTTGTCCGGGTGGAAATCGGGAGAAATTCGGGAGATTGGTTGCCCCAGGAGATTTTCGGGAGGGGCACTGAAATTCGGGAGTCTCCCGGGAAAATCGGGAGGGTTGGCAAGTATGCCCTACGTCCGTGTTTTACCGGATATGTACCGTACAGCGGCGTTTTAAAAAGTAATTCATTTTACTTTTTAAAACCGATACCGATCATTTCCGATATTACATTTTAAAGCATTTATCGGCTGATAAAATTGGCAGGCCGATATTATCAGACATCTCTACTGAGAATGATACACAATGTTGGCTCTCGGGAAAACATAAACACACTCTTTATAAAGTCGCAAATAATGAAATTTATGGATCTGGTGTAATTCAAAACTGCACATGTAATAATAGAGAGAAATAATATGCTGCTGCCAAATATCCAAAAAATGTTCAGACGGAAATGTAAGATATAATTTGAGGGGTAAATTGAATTTAAAGGCGAACTGCACTTTTTTTTGGAATTTTGCCAATCGTTCACAATCATTATGAGAGACAAGAAGACACACGTTAATTTGTTCTTCTTTTTAATATATACAAATCGGCTCCTTCTAGTAGCTAGCCATGCAGCTATGGGAGCAGTCAATTCTCCCTCTAAATCACTTTAAAAATGCATTCAAAAACGGCCAACAATATTTCATTTACGTTCCGTAACTTATATAATAACCAAGCTGTAGCAACACTGTTATTGTAAGAGCGAACACGGAGGAACTCGTTTTCCTGGCGTACTAACACATTGCTGTGATTCGGTATTAGCCGTAAAAACTAGCTACAGAGATAAGCGAGCTTCTACGACAACACGAAACGTGTTTGAATTTGTTATAAACCAACACAATGGATAGGACAAAAACCTGTACTGACTGAAAAACATGAACAATCATATTACAGTATCTGTAACGTATTAGCCCACATTTTGTTTGTACACAGCTAACTCGACAGAATATGCACTGTTGTGTACAGTGATGTGTTGCATGTATTGTGAACAATAGTATAGTGACTTACTCAATGGACAGTTGTCCGTTTGGTCAAGCTGGCCGGGGGCGTTTCTAGTTGATCTGGGCACTCCAATATTTCGGCATAGCTTTGCTCAAAATTCCGGATTTGCAGCGTGACCAAGACGCACTGACGACTGACCTCAGTCTCTCGGTATCTGTCTGCTCCATTGTTTCACCCTCTTCTTCGCGCTCGCTTCTATAAGCAGCAGTTCATCCTCTGTATATTATGGTAAAAAAAGATAAGGTTGTGAATCCTCATAAATATGCTTCATTGTCTTAGACCAAGTCTGCCATGATTTCAACACACACACACATTTGTTGCCGGAAGTCGGAACTGTGCTGCTATAGAAACGGAAATAAAGGCGTCAATTAATTAGTTCCGGCAATGATTAAAATGACCTAAATGCGGTAAATATTGTACATACTACGTATTGTTATGAACGTGTCTATTACTACATTATATGTATACTTGCAGTGTGTATGTACAACGCTGATGGAGGGTTTTGAAGTTGTTTTAGGGGTCTGTGAAGGCTACAACAGTGACTCCGATTAGTCGCATCTTGGAAGCGTTTTTTTTTTAATCATCTTTACAATCCCCTCCCCAAAAAAAGACATATGTGTTCTTGTCTCTCACAGTGATTGTAAACGATATGCAACATTAAAAAAAAGTGCAGTTCCCCTTTAAAACAGCCTTGTGTTTACTCAACTATTAAAAGTATGCGCATATCAGTTTTTGGGCTGACAGTAGAATCAATTGCACAAGGAAATAAAAAAAAGCAATAACATGATTCAAATTTAAGAAGACATACAAAAATATAAACTAAATTTTATGAAATTAGTGTTTATTTTTTGTTTGTATTTTAGTTTTCATGGATGTAACTAGACATGTATTCTGTAATTATTTACTCAATATACTTTGTACTATAATATAATGTATAATGTGAAATAAGGTCATCATGTTTTCTGTTGTTAATAAAGAATCATATTATATCTGAGTGATGGGGCAGATCAGTGACGTGCGGTGACTTTCACACCAGGTGAGGCATTGATGCTTTTGGATGTTTTTTTGTACTTCAATTCAAATGCTCTAATCCCTGTTAATACACATTGATCATTAAAATGAGACTATAACTAGAAAACGAAGGGAGTAATTCACTTTCATAAATATGTGACCAAATAGATCTTACTTCCATTTATTTGCATTGTTGAAATTAAAGTAATAATAATTACAAAAAAAAACAACATCTGGGGCTTTTGTTACATTCTATGTTGGCGTTGTTGGTCCAGACCCCAGGATGCAGAGATGGCAGATCGAAAGTCATGCGGCAGCAGAAACAGCAGCCTCATATTAGGTTTGTGAGCAAATTGGGTGATTTTTAGTCAAGTAAATGTAAAAAAAGAAACGACTGTAATCATACATAAAATACATGTATTACACAGTTTAATGGACATGTATTGTTTTCATTAGAGATGTCCGATAATATCGGCCTGCCAATATTATCGGCCGATAAATGCATTAAAATGTAATATCGGAAATTGACGGTATCGGTTTCAACCTCCCGATTTTCCCGGGAGACTCCCGAATTTCAGTGCCCCTCCCGAAAATCCCCCCGGGGCAACCAATCTCCCGATTTCCACCCAGACAACATTATTAGGGGCGTGCCTTAAAGGCATTGACTTTAGCGTCCTCTACAACCTGTCGTCACGTCCGCTTATCCTCCATACAAACAGCGTGCTGGCCCAGTCACATAATGTATGCGGCTTTTACACACACATAAGTGAATGCAAGTCATACTTGGTCAACAGCCATACAGGTCACACTGAGGGTGGCCGTATAAACAACGTTAACACTGTTACAAATATGCGCCACACTGTGAACCCACACTAAACAAGAATGACAAACACATTCGGGAGAACATCCGCACCGTAACACAACAGAACAAATACCCAGAACCCCTTGCAGCACTAACTCTTCCAGGACGCTACAATATACACCCCCCGCTACCACCAAACACCTCCGCCCCCCATCTCCCAAATTCGGAGGTCTCAAGGTTGGCAAGTATGCTCTAGTATACTCTGGACTGAAGCTGCATGCCTTCATTGTTTTTGTAGCTGTTGTTTTGAGGCATGCTTAAAAAAAATAAAAAATAATGCACTTTGTGAAATTCGAAGTATAGTATTTCCCATAGTTGTAGTTTGTATCAGGGTTATCCCAGGGAGAGCATGTCCCAAATTCCAAGCTGCTGTTTTGAGGCATGTTAAAAAAAAGAATGCACTTTTTGTGACTTCAATAATAAATATGGCAGTGCCATGTTGGCATTTTTTTCCATAACTGGAGTTGAGGTTGTTCACTTATTTTGGAAAACCTTGTTTTTGATTGATTTATTGAAACTTGCATTAGTAGATTGCACAGTACAGTGCATATTCCGTACAGTTGACCACTAAATGGTAACACCCGAATAAGTTTTTCAACTTGTTTAAGTCGGGGTCCACGTTAATCAATTCATGGTAAAGTTACATTGTTTAATGCATCCAGCGGGGCATCACAACAAAATTAGGCATAATAATGTGTTAATTCCACAACTGTATATATCGGTATCGGAATCTGTAATTAAGAGTTGGACAATATCGGAATATCGGATATCGGCAAAAAAGCCATTATCGGACATCCCTAGTTTTCATTATTAGTTGTTTTTTTAAATGACCCTGACCGCACGTCCCTGAGGCAGATGGGATGTGATGGGAAACAATGCAGTTGTTTTTATTATATAGTTTATATTCACTTTAATTTTTTGTACGCAAATACAAATTCTCATAACCAACTATATACTGTACCATCTTGATTTCACTTTTTGACAATGCTCCTCCACTCAGTAAAGTTATTCCAAGTGTTCTTTCATGTCAATGATGAAACATGAAGTTAGTAAAGATGTGAGAGTAAGAAGTAAACAAACCTGTTCTGAGTGACACAACTTGATGCTTCTTGAAAACAGCGTCCAGTAGTTGACGTTGTCACTAGTTCTCTTTTGTTCGAGAAAGTTCCTCGTTGTACTCTGCCATCTTTCTTAGTTTATAACGTTACAAATATTTATTCCACAGCCGCAGTTAGATGCTGATTCACAAATACTCTCGGCATTTGTATTTCACGCATTTACCAAAGTGACACTTTCGGTGTCACTTTGGTAGCAGCTAGCAAGCTAAGCTAACTAGCAGGATAAATTAGCATTAGAAGCTTAGTTCACGGTTCACTGAGTCGAGTAGGGTTCATCATAAAATGAAGACTGAATAAAGTTTAGTTTGTCACACCTTAAAGACCAATAGATAAACACGTACAAATAAAGCAATTAACGCAGACTTACAGACCAAATGCTCTGTTGGTTTTTACGAGACGATTGCTACCAGAATACACAATCAGTCCGCGCATGTGCAAGCGGTGAGCAACGTCACTTCCTGTTGAACCCCCACTCTCTTTCTTTTTTTTTTAACATAACTTTATTTGCATTCAAACACGACTTTACTTCCATCTATTTTCTACTGATTGTCCCTTTTTGAGCTTGTCCTAGCTGCACTCGGGTGGAAGGCAGGCTCCACTCTGAAAAAGTCGCCACTTCATTACAATTTACAATAAACCAATACAATCACTGCACAGAAATGGGAGCAATATAAAAGTATAAAACATAAAATACAACAATATATGACAATAAATAATGGGAAGACAAAGAAAAATCAAAACATTTGTGCATTTTTGGTTGTCATCTGTAGAGGGTTCTTCGGCCCACCACACACTGCCAGGAGAGCCCGGAATTCAGATTATAACACTGTTTTATTTTCATAAATGTCCAGAGGCTTTTGTTTTCCAGTAAACTGTCTTTCTCTCCTGCTTCCGCTCAGCAGCATCTCCAACTCCAACTACTTGTCTCATTCCGGCTGCTGCTAATATATTAGATAACAAGGCCCCCCTGGGCCATCTACGCACCTGTCGCTAAAAAACAACCCCCCACCATAATTCCTCCTCCACCAAATTTCACACTCGGCACAATGCAGTCCGAAATGTAGCGTTCTTCTGGCAACCTCCAAACCCAGACTGGTCCATCAGATTGCCAGATGGAAAAGCGTGACATATCAGTCCAGAGAAGGTGTCTCCACTGCTCTAGAGTCCAGTGGCGACGTGCTTTACACCACTGCATCCCACGCTTTGCATTGTATGGCTTAGATGTAGCTGCTCAGCCAGGAAACCCATTCCATGAAGCTCTCTGCATACTGTATGTGGGCTAATTGGAAGGTCACATGAAGTTTGGAGCTCTGTAGCAACTAACTGTGCAGAAAGTCTTTGGACTATGCGCTTCAGCATCCGCTGACCCCTCTCTGTCAGTTTACGTGGCCTACCACTTGGTGGCTGACTTGCTGTTGTTCCCAAACTCTTCACTTCTCTTATAATAAAGTTGACTTTGGAATATTTAGGAGCGAGGAAATTTCATGCTGGAAATCACTGAGAGCGGCCCATTCTTTCACATACATATCTATACAAATATAAATATATACACATATCTATAAATCGTATATAAATATAAACAGTGATGGGCAGTAATAAGCTACATGTAGCTCAGCTACGTATGTCGCTTAACTACATTTTCCAGTAGCATGGCGGTTGTTTAGCTACTTTTTTAACGAGTAGCTTTTCCTTTAAAAGAAAATTGACTGCGATTACAGGCCCAAAAAAAATATGGAGAAAATACAAAGGCTTGGATGTATGAGGGCACCCATACATACAGAGAAAATGATGATTGATGATAGGGTGATGTTCGAGACGCTTCAATCTGACTCAAAAAAAAAAGAAACATACTTGAAAAGGGCAGAGGAATTCTCTCCAACACATTACATTTTCCTTGAGTGATGAAGACGACATGCAAGAAACCCATACTAATGCGTGTCGTTAGTCATATTTAGACAAATGTGTTTAGAGAAAACAATGCCTGGAACCTTAGCTTTTAGGTTAACCAAAATCATACCTGCTTTCTTCATCATAGACATACAACACACAATTAGGAACACACACAAGGTGAGTTGAGTTCATGAAAGGTTTTACTGCACATAACCAAGGTTACATTACCAACAGAAATTGTGACATTTATTTTACAAATCTACATGTAGCAGTTCCAACCAACTACACACACATACAAACACACTGTTTATTTTATGGAACATGTCTTGTTCTGTTTGTTTTGAAAACAAACCAAAAAGTTCAAATAAGGGTAGTCAAAATAAGTTGATGCTTCAGTCAGTGAAGACATGTTCAATCAAAGAAAATTTGTATTTTAAATGAATGTACACAACGTTGTATACTAATGCACATACTTAAAACATACATACACCACTAATCTAAAATGATCTATAAACGGCAGAAACATTTTTTAAAAGCCTGGAGTTTAATTTGTTGCTGATGCTCTCACTTCTTTCATCACACACACCACAACTCACACTTCCTCACTAGTGTGTCTTTTCATGTGTTTTTTCAACGTATGTGTTTGTACAAAACCTTTAGCACAAATTGAACAGGAAAAAGGTTTTTTGTCAGCGTGCGTTCTCATGTGTGCTTTCAAATTACTCTTTTCCGTAAAACATTTAGCACAGATTGAACAGACAAAGGGTTTTTCACCAGTGTGCGTTTTCATGTGTCTTTTCAAATCACTATTTTGTGTAAACCCTTTACCGCAGATGGAACAGGAAAAAGGTTTTTCATCAGTGTGTGTTGTCATGTGTCTTTTCAAGAGTATATTTTTTGTAAAACCTTTAGCGCAGATTGAACAGATACAAGGTTTTTCACCAGTGTGTGTTGTCATGTGTGTTTTCAAATTTACATTGAGTGTAAAGCTTTTAGCGCAGAATGAACAAGAAAAAGGTTTTTCACCAGTGTGTGTTGGCATGTGTCTTCTCATATCACTATTTTGTGTAAAACCTTTACCACAGATTGAACACGAAAACGGTTTTTCACCAGTGTGTGTTGTCATGTGTCTTTTCAAATGTATATTTTGTGTAAAATCTTTAGCACAGATTGAACAAGAAAAAGGTTTTTCACCAGTGTGTGTTGTCATGTGTGTTTTCAAATTCATATTGAGAGTAAAACCTTTAGCACAGATTGAACAAGAAAACGGTTTTTCACCAGTGTGTTTTGTCATGTGTGCTTTCAAATTACTATTTTCCGTAAAACCTTTACCACAGATTGAACAGATAAAAGGTTTTTCGCCAGTGTGTATTCTCATATGTATTTTTAAATGATTATTTTGTGTAAAACATTTACCACAAGTTGAACAAGGAAAAGGTTTTTCACCCGTGTGTGTTCTCATGTGTGTTTTCAAATTATGATTTTGTGTAAAACATTTACCACAGCTTGAACAAGAAAAAGGTTTTTCACCACCGTGTATTCTCATGTGTCTTTTCAGATTACGACGTTGATTAAAAATTTTGCCACAGTGAGAACATTCAAAGTGTGTGTTGTCAGTGTGACATGTTGTATCAGCTTCAGAGTCTTCATCATCAGTGTCAGGAGAGTGTGACGTTGTGTCGTCACTATCCGATAGTGGAGCTAAGAGTTTGCCTGCTTGTGATCCTCCACAGTGGTCTCCATCATCTTCTGTTGTCATGTGTTGAGTTGAGCTGCTGCTTAGAGGCTCCGCCTCTCTCTTCTCCTCACTTTCACTTTTGACCTCATCATCTTCACTCTTCACAATAACACCAGCCAATAGCATCTTGGGGACATCAACCTCCTTCTGACTGATGCTGTATTCCTCCTTTTCCTCTTTAAAAAGAGGGAGCTGCAGCTCATCATCTTCCACTTTAATGTGGGTGGAATATGGCTCTTTCTCTTCATTTTTAATTTGGGGGGGCTGTGGTTGCTCCTGCTCCATTTTGGAGGTCAGCTGCTGCTCAGGAAAATGTTCTTTATAGACCACTGCAGAAAAAGAAAAAAAACTGATTTAAAAAAGTCCAGCTTTGCTCAGTCATATGAGACAATGTGTATATTAATGTTCTTTACTTTGTGTGCTTAGTTTTACAGTAACTTCCTTGTATTATCAATAAACAACCTCAAGTTGGACAATTGTTCATCTCTAATTTAACTGACTGTTTATTTGCCAAACTAAATTGGAAAAATAGATTAAAAAGATGTGTAAAAAGAAATATATATGTATTCTAACAAAATGCCTCAGTTAATTATGTCTTTAGATGACGACACTTTAAAGAGGGACTGCACTTTTCATTCATATTTTGACTATCATTCACTATCCTTATGTGACAATAAACACATGTCTATTTCTTTTTTGCGCATTCTTAATAAAAAAAAACAATAACAAAAAAATGCCTAATACAAGGTGGCCAACAATGGAGCTCATGGGAATAAACTATTCCGCCTATAAAGCCAAGTTCTATCTTTCTATCTGTGTGCCTCAAATTTTTTACAGCTCTCTTTATTCCTTCTCCATCACATTTAGTCGTCTTATCAAACTTACAAAGCACCCACTCTGTTTCATCGCTTCACTTTCAGCTCGCTAGCTGCTAAGCTAGCAAAGCTAAGTTAGTCCCGGTCAGAAGCTACTGCACTCTGAAGACAGCAGGAACTTCACTCGGTGAAAGATATTGATTGGTTGATTGAGAAGTTTATTGACATCTTAAAGAATTGAATCCATTTAATGCTTTAAAAAGGCAAATGGATGGCACAAAAAGCCAAAAGGCTTGTTTCCATTGTGGTACATAGTCCATATAACTTGAGTATGGCTTCCTGTTCTTTATGCACCTTTCTCATGGATAGGTTGGCTCTACTAGAAGGCCGTGTCCGCCAGTTAGAGCTGAGTAACTTCGTAGCAGACACGTTTGCTAGCGTTAGCTGTAGCGAGCAGCCCTAAGCGCTGGTGAACCAGTTAAGACGCATAATAGATTGAGCCCTTTAGCTAGTCCTACACCCCAGTCTACCGGACACCACACCTTAGTCATAGGGGGCTCCATAACCTGGAACATACCGCTTAGTAAACCAGCCACAATTAAGTGTATTCTCAGGGCCTGAGCACCCGACATTGAAGCTAATCTTAGGGAGCTGACTTGCAACAGACCAAGTAAACACAAACCACAGGCTTATCGCACCACTAGCTATGCGAATATAGTTGTACACGTCGGTTCCAATGACACTCAGGTGAGACAGAGATTACAAAGAGGAACATAGCTAGGATTTGTAATATCGCCAAAAAAATGGCTCGGCATCGAGTACTTGTTTTGGGCTCCCTGTCTGCGAGATTAGTCTCGCTTAATAAGTGGTTGGCTAGTTTTTTGTAGAAAACCGAAACTAACGCTTGTTGATCATTGGCCCTCTTTCTGGGGCAACGCTATTCCGTCGTTCGAGACAAGTGACAAGAAAGAGCTATCATGTAAATAAAACTGTTAAATAACTATTGTAAGTTAACGACATGCTGGTGTTAATGTGTGTGCTAATGTTCAGAGTTCACAAATGTTTGTAAATATACCGTGCCAGAAAGATGATTGACGAAGAATGAGAAGAGTTGGGAGAGACATAAAAAGACGTGTGTGCATGCGGAATTCAACCTCTTCTTGGTACGCATAAAAATGTGTTTTCTTTAAAAAAAAATATAAATTAAGTAACGTTTATGACAACCATGGAATGTGAGCTATAACAGGATAATGCATACATTTATCATTTGTTTTCGAAACGCTTACAAAAAAGTGGGACCCCAAAAATTTAATGTGGGACCCCATTTTTATGACTTGATGGGGTCCCTGGGACCCCACTGTGAAAATTCCTAGCGCCAACACTGGATAAGCTGGAAAACACATTCAGTATTCAGTTATTTTTAGAGCACACGGCAATATTAAGGACACAATATCAGTTATATATATATATATATATATATATATATATATATATATATATATATATATATATATATATATATATAGATAGATATAAATATAAATATATATATATATATATATAGATAGATAGATATAAATATAAATATATATATATATATATATATATATATATATAGATAGATATAAATATATATATATAGAGAGAGAGAGAGAGAGAGAGAGAGAGAGAGAGAGAGAGAGAGAGAGAGAGAGAGATGTAAACAATACCTAAATATATATGTACAAATAAAGTTAGTAAATATGTGAGAGTTAGAAGTAAACAAACCTGTTCTGTGTAACACGACTTGATGCTTCTTGAAAACAGCGTCCAGTTGTCGTTAGTTCACCTCTGGTTGGAGAAAGTCCCCCCTCGTACTCTGCTATCTTTCCTTCTACCAATACAAATACTTATTCCATAGCCGCAGTTAGTCGCTAATTAACCAACACTCTCAGCATTTGTATTTTACACATTTTCGCACAATCTCCACACTCTACACTGACAATTGTGCCTGATTGGCGTTGTGTGAATAACTTCTGGGTCTCTTTGTTAGCAGCTAGCAAGCTAAGCTAAGTAGCAGGCCGAGTTAGCCTCAGAAGCTTCAAAGTTCACTGAGTCAAGTCAAGTTAATCCTGACATGAATAAAGTTTAGTTTGTCATATATAAGAATATGTAAAAACTTAAAAAGGAACGAATTAACGCAGACTTAAAGACCACACTACTGTACTGCCTTTAACAAGACGAACGGTAGCAGAATACACGATCAGTCCGCGCATGTGTAAAGGGTGAATTACGTCACTTCCTTTTGGCGTCTCCTTTTTCTTTGGGTTTTCTGACGGGTTGCAACCGTAACTTGAAAGATGCATACCGCTACCTACTGTACAGGAGCATGTAGCGTGGGGTATTGTCTTCTATACCATAGACATCTTATAAGTAGACGCTGCATCGACCCATACTGCCTACTGGCGCTGACGAGACGCGGGGCCGCCATCTTGGAGTGGTGATGCGCTCCACTCAGTGCAATTCATTTGGCAGGAGCAATGAACTGTCAGCGCATTTATTTAATTTTACCTCACTGAATACCACTGATTTTCACGCAGTTTTTTGTCATACGTGTAGCTATGATAAAGGACACATGTTTTGGTGTGTTTTATTATTCATAGTTTGCTTAACACATACTTGCCAACCCTCCCGGATTTTCCGGGAGACTCCCGAAATTCAGCGCCTCTCCCGAAATTCAGGCGGAGCTGGAGGCCACGCCCCCTCCAGGTTTATTGTTAGGCAGTTTCATTAACGTCCTCCCAGCACGGCAACAACACACAACAACAGCAGTCACGTTTTCGTCTACCGTAAAGCAGTTTGTCTGCCGTAAACAGCAATGTTGTGACACTCTTAAACAGGACAATACTGCCATCTACTGTACATGCATATGTGACATTAACATCTAGGGCTTTTAGAGAGTGCAGTGCACAACTGCGCACACAACAAGGAGACGAAGCAGAATGCATCATCAGAGAGGGTGTTCAGCATGGTTAGAAAAATAGTGACAGAGAATAGAACAAGGATGGACAATTCAACCCTTAACTCAACAATGAGTAGATGAGTGTTATGTGTGTGTATATGTGTACATAAATGAACACTGAAATTCAAGTATTTATTTTATATATATATATATATATATATATATATATATATATATATATATATATATATATATATATGAAATACTTGACTTGGGGAATTCTAGCTGTAAATATACTCCTCCCCTCTTAACCACGCCCCCAACCACGCCCCCCGCCCCACCCCTGACCAGGCCCCCGCCACCCCCACCCCCCACCTCCCGAAATTGGAGGTCTCAAGGTTGGCAAGTATGGCTTAACAGTAATATAATATTCTTATATGCTATAAGTGACCAGACGTACAAGATAAAAACTGGGAATATAATCCCAGAGAAGGGGGAAGAAAACGGTCAGCTATTTTTAAGTTCAAGAAACAATATGATTAGGTTATATATACACATGCGTATATCCTACATAAACAATGTATGAATACATTAGATATCTATATATCTTAGGGACCTATAGACTGTGTCTCTGTTGCTGCAGCAGCAGAGAGTTTATTCTGTCTTGACACTTTGTATCGATATTTTGTATTACATTCTTCCCTTAAATGCTAATGTTTACAGTGATTGTTTTATATGTATTTTTTTATGTATGTCGCTTTGGATAAAAGTCCCACACATTTCACAAAGGTGGGCTACACAAAATTGGGTTGGAAAAGCTAGACCAACTTACTTAAACACTACATGTTATTATGAATGTGGCTGTTACTAAATTAAATACAATATACAACGTGGAAATTATAGAGCACCCCCGCGACCCGATATGGACAAGCGGTAGAAAATGGATGGATGGATAGATCAAATCTCCATTACCTCCATTGTTAACTCCCTCTTGCTATAGTTTTTCCCCCCACACATTTAGAATGCACAAAAAGAAAAAGACAGGTGTGTGATTGAGTGAAACTTTTATTAGTAGATTGAGTTGAGTTGAGTTTGAGTTTATTTCGAACACGCAAGCATACAACATGATACATCACAATTTCCAGTTTCTCTTTTCAACATGTTCGAAAAGGAGTAGGAAGAAGCAGAGCTTATTTAATCCTACCCCTTTTCTTTTACGTAACTGTTGCTAAAACTTTTGTTCACTTCCTGTTCTCAATTTATTTACAACATACTCCATAAGTAATCACAATAAAAATAAATAAATAAATAATAATTGGTGAAGTAAGTTATATTTACTATGATGAGATAAGTAAGATTGTTTTGAGAATGAAAGAATGGATGGATGAAATACATTCAGAATGTTTATCACGGTTCTTGTTCTTTGTACTTTGTAAACACTTTAAGTTTGAAGAGTTTCTTGAAGTGGATCATATTAGTACATTATTTGATTGCTTTGCTTAATCCATTCCATAATTTAATTCCACATACTGATATACTGAAGGTCTTAAGTGTTGTACGTGCGTACAAATGTTTTAATTTACATTTTTCTCTAAGATTATATTTCTCCTCTTTTTTTGAGAAGAATTGTTGTACATTCTTGGGTAGCAGGTTATAGTTTGCTTTGTGTATAATTTTAGCTGTTTGCAAATTCACTCTGTCGTGGAATTTCAGTATCTTTGATTCAATAAATAAAGGGTTTGTATGTTCTCTATATCCAACATTATGTATTATTTTAAGTGATCTTTTTTGTAACACCGTTAGTGAATGAAGTGTACGTTTGTAATTATTTCCCCATATTTCTACACAGTAACTCAGATATGGTAACACTAGTGAGCAGTAAAGAATATGAAGTGATTTTTGGTCTAGAACATGTTTTGCTTTATTCATTATTGACATGTTTCTTGCTACTTTATGTTGTATATTTTTTACATGAGATTTCTATTTGTATTTGTGTTTGACTTTCTCTTCTACTGTTACCAGATAGCATTATTTTAGTTTTACTGAGATTCAACGATAGTCTGTTTTTGTCGAACCATCTTTTTAATTTGTTCATTTTTTCTGTTATTATTTGTATTATCTTCTGTGTGTTCTCTCCTGAACAAATCACTGTTGTATCATCCGCAAATAATACTAACTTCAAATATTTTGTAACTTTACAAATGTCATTTATATAGAGATTGAATAATTGAGGTCCTAGGATTGATCCCTGAGGTACACCACTGGATATATTTAGCGTTGTAGAAGTGTGTTCGCCAAGCTTCACGTATTGTTTCCTGTTCGTTAGATAACTTCTTATCCAGTTTAAGACTAACCCTCTGATGCCATATCGTTCTAGTTTTTTGATTAAAATATTATGATTAATTGTGTCAAATACTTTAGTTAGATCCATAAACACTGCTGCCGCATATTTTTTACTATCCATTGCACAGTACAGTACATATTCCGTACAATTGGCCACTAAATGGTAACACCCAAATAAGTTTTTCAACTTGTTTAAGGCGGGGTCCACGTTAATCAATTCATGGTAAATTCATGTGCCTGTCTCACATAGTAATTGTAAATGATAGACAGCATTAAAAATGTGCAGTTCCTCTTTACTCCTGCCCTGATGCCATGAATAGATTGCAGATTGATGGGAAACAATGCAGTTGTTTTTATTATATAGTTAATTTTTTAGTGCGCAAATTAAAATTTGTTTCATTTTCCATAAACAGCTCTACCATCTTACTTTTACTTCTTGACCATACTCCTCCACTCATTAGAGTTATTCCAAGTGTTCTTTCATCTCAATGATGAAACATAAAGTTAGTTAAGATGTGAGAGCAATGAAACTAGTAGTCCCACTAGCAGTCCCATCATTAAATATACATATTGAGGCCATCTTCCCAAAATTAAAGAAATACAATTTAAAATGATTAATGGAAAAGGCCCTTCAAAGGATTTTTTTATAACTTAAATGTAACATGGAGGTTGATGGCTGTTATATATGGGGAGCTGTAGTTTATGTAAATCATTCGTTTGTGGAATGTGAGAGTGTACATGTGTTTTGGGAGGAGATCAGAGATTGACTGAGAGACAAGGATGTGGAGATGTCCCCATTCACTATAGAAGATATCAAATTTGGTATTTTATAAACGACTGTAACAAAGAAATGTTTGTCAACATTATTATGATCCAGGCAAAAAAAAATTGACATAAATGTCGATTTATGAAAGTACGGCCTACATTTTCTAATTGGCTTAATGGTTTACAATTATCAATCAAATCTTGTAAAATGATTAAGAGTACAAAAGCCCTTAAATTGATGTCTTTGGTAAAAACATTTAAAGTGATTTAGGTAGCCCTTTTTGTCTTTTTTTATTTATTTTTATTTTTATATTTGTTATTATTTTTATAATTATTATTATTATTTATTATATTTAATACTCTATCTGTATTTGTATTTGCTTTTGTTTTCTTTCATTGATGTTGAAAGTGCATTGACTTTTGTGTGAATTATAACTGTTTTTGTGTTTGTTGTTCAATAAAAATAAATAAAATAAAACAATTAAAAAACATATTCTTTCTCGTATTCAGGCCATGCTACACACTCCGGTACTTTAGGTGGCGGTATGCACATTCTTAGTTATGGCTGTAACCTGTCAGAAAAGTAAAATAAGAAAAAAAAGGGGGGGGGGGGGGGGTCGACAAGAAGTGACGTCAGCTATCCGTTCCGCATGCGCGAACTGTTCTTGCATTCTGGTTTTGTGAAAAGCAACAGAGCAGTGTGGTCTTTAAGTTGGTATCTAATCGTCTACGGTGTGACAAACTACATTTTATTCATTGTTCGTGTCAGGACGAACTCGATTTAGTGAACTTTGACGCTTCTGATGCTAATTTAGCCTGCCAGTTAGCTTAGCTTGCTAGCTGCTAACCGAGAGACTGACGTTATCAAAACATCGCTAAGCAGACACAAAGTGTGAGTGTAAAGTGTTGCGATTATGTGAAAATGTGTAAAATACAAATGCTGAGAGTGTTGGTGAATCAGCGACAAACTCCGAAAGTGGAAGAAATATTTATAGTGTTAGAAAGATAGCACGACGAAGAACTTTCTCCAACAACAAGAAAAGAGGAGAACTAGCGACAACGTCAACTACTGGACGCTGTTTTCAAGAAGCATCAAGTTGTGTTACACAGAACAGGTTTGTTTACTTCTTACTCTCGCATCTTTGCTAACTTTATGTTTAATCATTGACATGAAAAAAACAATTGAAATAACTTTACTGGGAGGAGGAGCATTGTCAAGAAGTGAAAGTAAGATTGTATAGTTGGTTTTGATTGATTGATTGAAACTTTTATTAGTAGATTGCACAGTGAAGTACGTGGTCTGTACAATTGACCACTAAATGGTAACACCCGAATACGTTTTTCAACTTGTTTAAGTCGGGGTCCACTTAAATTGATTCATGATACAGATATAGACTATTTTCATGTATGTTATGGAAAATGGAAACGCATTTTTATCTGCACACAAAAGATAAAATAATAAACTATAATCAAAGCAACTGCATTGTTTCCCCACATAACTGCGATCTATTCATAGCAGCAGTATAGAGGGGTTCGGAATTTTTTACATTTCCCACAATGCAATGCCGGTATCCATATTGAAGGGTGAACGTTTTTTTTTCTTTTCTAAACTTTATTTTGATATCAGTATGATACAGACATTTAAAGTTAAAGTACCACTGATAGCCACACACACACTAGGTGTGGTGAAATTACCCTCTGCATTTGACCCATCCCCTTGTTCCACCCCCTGGAAGGTGAGGGGAGCAGTGAGCAGCAGCGGTGGCCGCGCTCGGGAAACATTTTGGTGATTTAACCCCCAATCCCGACCCTTGATGCTGAGTGCCAAGCAGGAAGGTAATAGGTCCCATTTGTATAGTCTTTGAGAACTCCAATAACGATAATAAAGTGTTTTCATATAATAAGAAAGTAACACATAAACAAGAGTAAGAAATAATACACAAACACAAAAATATGATAAAATAAAATGAACATGACATTGGCAAGGAATAACACTAAATAAAAGCTAATAAAACTATCAATCTATACATTTATATTTTCTTTGATGGTGATCGTTTTTACAATTTTTTGGGTAAAAGATGGCTTTATTGTTTTTCTTTGTCATTACTTGTCAGTTGTACACTTTTTTTTTAGTTCAGAATAAAACAAAAAAAAATATTTGGTTCGCAAGATGTAGCAGTTTTATTGCATTCTCCAACTCTTGATTAAAATTACAATGTAAAAACAAAACCTTTTTTTTTTTTTTAACTCAAAATAGAATAAATATGAGTTACATGGGTAACATTTATGAATTATTTTGTCGTGTACTTCTCTAGTTTTATTTGGGATGACAAATTTGTTATGTTCAGTCCAAATTTTCCTGAAATCAATATGAGGGAAGGAGTTCCTCCAAAATGCAACAGCCTTTGGTGGACCACTTTTATCCAAATTCAGATAATTTGTTGTTATAATGTAGGTCGAGGAAGTTTCTTCCAGCTATCATTACCCCTGGTAAAACATTTTCCTGCTGTTAATACTGTAGAGAAGTTTTGACCAGCTGAAGAAGCTGGGCTGGAATCATTTTTTTATAGTCAGTAATACTCATGTCAATAATATGTTTTTAAATTAATATAATATAATCAAAAGACATTACATTCCTTTAAAAATATTTGTTTGTGAAACAATGTCTTTTTTCTGTATTGGTTATTCCACAGAAAGCATTTGTGTGGGGAGAACTTGAGTTTATAGGCCAACTTCCAGGAATTCAGAGCTTGTTTGTGAAAATTAGATAACTTACCGGTAATGGGTAATTAAGAACATCTGAAATCACAACTTAGTAAAAACCAGAGGCCACCACATTTTTCCAAATATGAGGTTTGTGCCCTTGTGTGCATATCCTTTCCATCCTTTGTAACTGAGCTACTGTGTGGAACAATTTCCGTTGTGGATCATTAAAGTTTGTCTAAGTCTAAATCTTTGAGAGGAACCTTCACAAAGAGTGACACTGCTATTAATATCATTATAGATAGCTTGGACCATTTCTCTAAACTTAACACCAAACCAAAATAAATCTAAGGCTTTATATAGGAACTTATGCTCTACAAAATCAAAAGCTTTATAGAAATCTAAAAAAGGAGAGCTCCTTCATCAATGAGATCAGAATCAGAATCATCAATCAGAGATGTGAGTAGTTGAACATATCGAGCACTTAACGACCTTTCATGAAACCTGACTGTGAACCTGAAATGATGTCTTCCAAACAAGGTTTTAGTCTTCTCGCATATAAAAAAGTTAGAATTTGGTAATCTGAATTCAGCAAAGTAATAGGTCTCCAGTTTTCAATATAGAGAATATCATTGTTAGGTTTAGGTAAAAGAATGATGATACCTTGTTTCATTGTTTCTGGCAGTTGACCTAAATCTAAAGCTTCGTTGAAGACACACAAAATTAATTATTCTATCTCATCCAAGAAAGTTTTAAATGAAGCATGGAAGTTACATTCCAAAAGTGACATGACTAAGGGCAGCGTTCAACTTAACCATTAGTATTCTTAATGCCGATGACGTGTCCTATTGTCAACTGTCACAATCGAGGTGAAAGGAATAAAACTTGCTATTATTGAATTCCTAAGGTTATTTTTGGATAGGGAGAAACGACTAAAGCAAGAGTGAACAGCGAAGGCGAGCATGGATTGCTACAATTAACCAAGATGTGACATGCTGACGACTTTGGTGTTCCCTGCTTAGATGTTGAATTCATCATAATCCTCATGTAAAAAGAATTTGGAGCAAACAATCTTGTCACGTCTTCCGAGCAATGTCTGTGGTTCTAAGTCAAAGAGGTCCTCAGCGTTAGCTCGGATAATAACAATGTTGCTAATACTTGGTTAATATGCAGGTCACAACATGTAAATGGAGTATTGTTGGCAGTTTTGGGAAGTTTTTACAGAGGGAGTTAAAGGCGGAATAGATTAATTCTATAGGTTGTATTTACTTGACGTCACATCCGGCTCATATGTGAGACTCTAAGTGGTGGACCAGCAAGCTTCTTTTGTCATAGCAATCTGGGCGGCATTTTGCCTTTCCTGAATAAAAATGCCCCATGCTTGTGTTGTTTTAGGCTATTGGAACCGTTCAAAACACAAAAAGGATAAAAGTTTCTTCAGAGTTCCTTGAGAGGTAATCATGAAGGGCGTAAGAGTGCAAGATTTTACGAAAAACGACGAGAAAAGTGACACCTACTCCAGTTCAAGGGAGCACATCAAGTCGAACGCACAAGTTTGCAGTGATCATTTCGTTAAAGGTTTGTTCGGTAAACCTTTACGTTTAGTATTTCCCATTTAAGTATTATCTTAAGCAAGTGCTAAGCAAGTATAAATAAAAGAAAGCAAATGTGAGCACAATTTCAGAAGGGTTAAAACCATTAAAAATCAGTTCCCAGTGGCTTATTTTATTTTTCGAAGTTTTTTTTCAAAATTTTACCCATCACGCAATATCCCTAAAAAAAGCTTCAAAGTGCCTGATTTTAACGATCGTTATATACACCCGTCCATTTTCCTGTGACGTCACATAGTGATGCCAACACAAACACACATGGCGCATAGAACAGCAAGCTATAGCGACATTAGCTCGGATTCAGACTCGGATTTCAGCGGCTTAAGCGATTCAACAGATTACGCATGTATTGAAACGGATGGTTGTAGTGCGGAGGCAGGTAGTGAAAACGAAATTGAAGAAGAAACTGAAGCTATTGAGCCATATCGGTTTGAACCGTATGCAAGCGAAACCGACGAAAACGACACAACAGCCAGCGACACGGGAGGAAGCGAGGACGAATTCGGCGATCGCCTTCTAACCAACGATTGGTATGTGTTTGTTTGGCATTAAAGAAAACTAACAACTATGAACTAGGTTTACAGCATATGAAATACATTTGGCAACAACATGCACTTTGAGAGTGCAGACAACCCAATTTTCATCAATTAATATATTTTGTAGACATACCCTCATGTCAGCAGGCCAGGGAAGCTAGGGTCAATATTCTTCTCTTGATCATCTTCGGTGGCATAAGGGACGGTGTGAGCCAAGACATCCAGGGGGTTTAGCTCACTCGTCTGCGGGAACAAACTGCCGCCATTGCTTGCCGTGCTACCGAGGTCCTTTGTCCCTGAATTGCTCACACACTCCGGCAGATACAATGGGGGTCTGGCGGCAGATTTCTTTGACTTTATCGTTGGAAATGCATCTGCTTTGAGTGTCGCAGGATATCCACACATTCTTGCCATCTCTGTCATAGCATAGCTTTCGTCGGTAAAGTGTGCGGAACAAACGTCCAATTTCTTGCCACTTTCGCATCTTTGGGCCACTGGTGCAACTTGAATCCGTCCCTGTTCGTGTTGTTACACCCTCCGACAACACACCGACGAGGCATGATGTCCCTAAGGTACGGAAAACAGTCGAAAAAACGGAAAATAACAGAACTGATTTGACTAGGTGTTTGTAATGTGTTTGAGAAAATGGCGGATTGCTTCCCGATGTGACGTCACAACGTGACGTCATCGCTCCGAGAGCGAATAATAGAAAGGCGTTTAATTCGCCAAAATTCACCCATTTAGAGTTCGGAAATCGGTTAAAGAAATATATGGTCTTTTTTCTGCAACATCAAGGTATATATTGACGCTTACAAAGGTCTGGTGATAATGTTCCCCTTTAAAGGTTTGTTCGATAAACCTTTACGTTTAGTATTTCCCATTTAAGTATTATCTTAAGCAAGTACTAAGCAAGTATAAATAAAAGAAAGCAAATGTGAGCAAAACCTAAAAGATTTACGTTTTTACCAAAGGCAGCAATCATAAATGAAGCTATCTGCACATACACAACGTTGAGCTCGAAAGTTGTAAAACACGCATACTCGTAAACGGCGTGTGCAACAAAAAGCCAACAAACGTGGCTGTAGGCGCAAAGTTAAATCATGAAAGACAACCTTACCCGAGCTAAATCGATGCATAATTTATCTGGGAGAGTCTTGAAACCAATTTACTTGACGCAGCCACATACAAAGAAGTTGTAGACCTCCATGCGTTTCCAAGTTTTATCGTTTGGAATGACATCTGGAACACCAGTTGACATGTCTGGAAACGCGACCGACAGATAATCCTTTATCACTCTACAAATATTTTTTCTGATATTGTATAGGTATAGGATTCCATTGCATAGTTAAAATGTGTTTTGCCCATATCGGCTTTTAGCGGTAAGAACAAGGCTCCTAGTGTCCTCAGATAGTTTGGAACTGTTTGCTGCACAGTAGCCATATTTGTTTGGTGGCCCACCACTTTGTGTACTTTCGTTCAACAGTAACGTGACACAATACAACCTATTAGCTATATTGTTAGCCACCATGCACTAGTCGTTTATTTAAAAAGAAAAAAAAAAGTAGAATGCACAAAAAAGAGAAAGATGCGTGTTCTTGTGAATGATAGGCACAATTTAAAAGTAAAATGCAGTTCCCATTTAAATTGCAGTCATCTAATGTATGACTTAGACTTTTTATTAATATAAATCTATATTTTTCTTGTTACATGATATCTTTACAATCTATTTGTCCAATTTAGCTTGGCAAATAAAATGTCAGTTAAATTAGAGATTAACAAACATCCAAGTTGAGGTTGTTTTTTGATATTACAACAAAGTTACTGTAAAACGAAGCACACAAAGGGAAGTGCATTAATATACACACTGTCTCGTATGACTGAGCAAAGCTGGACTTTTCTAAGTCATATGTTTGTATCCCTGTGTGCTGCAGAAATCTGTGAAGAACATCTCCCTGAGGAGTAGGAGTGGACCTCCAGGATGGAGCAGGAGATACCACAGCAACATCTCACCAACATTAAAGAGGAAGTTGATGAGCTACAGCCCCGACACATTAAAGATGAAGAGGAGGAACACAGCATCAGTCAGAATGTAGATCATCGTAAAGGACTGGAGGAGGTTGATGTCCCCAGGATGTCATTGACTGTTGTCATTGTGAAGAGTGAAGATGATGAGGTCAAAAGTGAAAGTGAGGAGAAGAGAGAGGTGGAGCCTCCAAGCAACAGCTCAACTCAACACATGACAACAGAAGCTGATGGAGACCACTGTGGAGGATCACAAGCAGACAAACTTTTAGCTCCACTATCAGATAGTGATGACATGATGTCACACTCTTCTGACACTGATGATGAAGAAGACTCTGAAGCTGATACAACATGTCACACTGACAACACACACTTTAAATGTTCTCACTGTGGCAAAACTTTTTATCACCATCATAAAATGAAAATACACATGAGAATACACACAGGTAAAAAACATTTTTCCTGTTCAATCTGTGGTAAAGGCTTTACACAAAGTCATAATTTGAAAATACACATAAGAACACACACTGGTGAAAAACCGTTTATGTGTTCAATCTGTGCCAAAGGTTTTACACAAAATAATAATTTGAAAGCACACATGACAACACACACTGGTGAAAAAAAATTCACCTGTTCAATTTGTACTAAAAGTTTTACCCAAAATATTCATTTGAAAGCACACATGACAACACACACTGGCGAAAAACCCTTCATCTGTTCAATTTGTGCCAAAGGTTTTACACAAAATAGTAATTTGAAAACACACATGACAACACACACTGATGAAAAACCTTTTATCTGTTTAATCTGTGGTAAAGGTTTTACACGAAATATTAATTTAAAAACACACATGACAACACACACTGGAGAAAAACCCTTTATCTGTTCAATTTGTGGTAAAGGTTTTACACAAAATAGTGATTTGAAAGCACACATGACAACACACACTGGTAAAAAACTGTTTTCCTGTTCAATCTGTGCTAAAGGTTTTGTACGTAAAGATCTGTTGAAAAGACACATGAGAAAACACACTGGTGAGGAAGTGTGAGTTGCAGTGTGTGTAATGAAAGATCCTCTTAAAAGTGCCAGTGTCAGGAACACAAGAACATTAGCAGCAAATTAAGCTGCAGGATTTTAAATAAATTGTCAAAACTTTGACTTTCTAACATCACCACATAACATATGTGACATCATTGTGTGTGTGTATCACAATCTTGTTAATATAATGTATAGACTAAATATGTTAGATTAGTGGATGTATGTATGTTTTAATATCTACAGTAGTATACAACATTGTATTCATTTATTTTCATAACACAATTACTTTGAAAAGGTTTACATTGTTTATTCTGACTTACCATACATTATTTTTGTATTTGTTTTAAAAATATAAACAGATCAATACATTTGTTGCATAAAATAAACATTGTATGCAAATACAGAGTATATAATAAAAAAATATGTCTCGATCTTATTCATAATAGTTTCAAATGTATGAAGTGTGTTGGATATTTTTAATTTCAAATACCAAAAAAATCCATAGATGAACTCCCTTATATGATATACATATTTTTTGGTGTGTTTTTTTAATATCTTTGCTTTTGGCTACACATAAATCCCTACTATTTCATATCTATTGGTTCACATCTGAAACATCTTCTGGACCGGTTCTGAAAGCATATTATTTACTTTATACATAATTTGTGCAGTTGTGTATTCTACAAGATAATTTACCTTTGATATGTTTGGCCATAATTCATTTGTTGAGTCTGGATAATCCATTATTTTAATTATCCTTATAACTCTCTTTTGTAATATGAATATTGGTTTTGTAATTTATATCTATGTCCCCATATGCAATAAGAAATGTATGCTTCAACTAAAGTTGTGTACAATAAATGTGAATATGTGTTGAGTATGTAGTTTGTTTTAGTTCATATTCATACAATGTGAAGCTGAGCAATCTTGATGGAGCCATGCATTTTCTAAGAAGAAGAAGACAAAGAAGCACTCGATCACAATGGCAGGGCATCTGTCGCTTCATCCTGGACAATATTCATGACAAATTTGCGCTTTGTTTTAAAGATGTGCTTATCGAATATGCACAGTATGAGAACAATTTTTAAAAGGAATTTTACCTTTGCAACCTCATTATACTATTGGCTAAGTTTTATATTCATAAATGTAAGTTTCTCAATACCCGACCTATTTTTTGTGCCTTTGAAAAATAATTAGAACTTTACTTTAAAACGCTTTCTACCTCTAACAACCAAAAACATGTGAAAACTATGATGCTGTACTCCTAATTTGGATTATTTACGGAACTTGTGTGAGCCTATGGCTTTACACATTGCTACATATATATATATATATATATATATATATATATGTATATATATATATATATATATATTGCATTCTACTGTAGTTGCTTTATTGAGTTTACAACCCCCTGGCGCTGTATTGTACTGTTTCTGTACTTGTTTTTGATTATTATTGTTTCTTTGCTTGTTTGTAAATGTTAAACGTTATAAATAAATGTTTATAAAACATAAAATAAATAAACTAATGTAACCTATTTTTATGGGCTTGCCTCTTTGTGATGTTAAGTTCCTGTTGTAAGCTGTTATACAGTATATGTGAGCTCTTATTTTGAAGGCGCCAAGAGCGGAAGTGGTGACACGTTGAGTGGAGCGGAGGTTTTGAAAGAAAAGGAAATAAAGTGGCCCTCGTGTCAAACTGGAGCCTCCGTGTTTGTTATTTTGTAGTTTTATACAGTATAGGCAACATATATACAATAAATAAAATAAAAAAGAAGAAGACGAAGAAGAAGGGGTCAATAGGAAGTGACATGCCTACCCGTTGCGCATGCGCGGACTCCAGCAGAGCAGTGTGGTCTTTAATCTCTGCGTTGATCCTTTCATTTTAACTTGTGTATCTATTCGTTTAAGGTGTGACTAATTAAACTTTATTCATTCTTTCTGTCAGGATGAACTCGACTCCGTAAACGTTCAAGCTTCTGAGACTAACTTAGCATGCTAGTTAGCTTAGCTTGCTAGCTCGCCAACAAAGAAACCCGGAAGTTATCGACACATCGCTAAACAGACACAAGTGAGTGTAAAGTGTTGTTATTGAGTGAACATGTGCAATATACAAATGCTGAGCGTGTTGGTGAAGTAGTGACTAACTGCAGCCTTGGAAGAAATATGTTTTAGTGTTGGAATAAAAGATAGCAGTGTACGACGAGGAACTTTCTCCAACAAACGACAACGAGCTACAACGTCAACTACCTGGCGCTGTTTTCTAGAAGCATCAAGTTGTGTTACACAGAACAGGTTTGTTTACTTCTTACTTTCACATCTTTACTAACTTTATGTTTAATCATTGACAGGAAACTTGACTTGACACTTGGAATAACTTTACTGAGTGGAGGAGCAATGTCGAGAAGTAAAAGTAGGATAGTATATACTTGGTTATGGGAATTTAAACACATTTTAATTTGCACACACAAAAATAAAACCATAAAAACAACAACATTGTTTCTCACAGAACTGTAATCTATTTATAGCAACAGGGCAATAAAAAAGGGGAACATCACTTTCCCCCCCCCCCGGAAAATTTGCCTATCATTCACAATCCCGATGCGCGACAAGCGCACACGCCTTTCCCTTTTGTGCATTCTTAATCGGGAAGAAAAACCCTAGCATAGGGGACTAACAATGGAACTAATGCGTATTTGATCTCCAGTGTTTCCCCTAGAAAATGTGTTAGTTAAGGTGGTGACTCTCCACCTTAACCAGGGAAGGGGGTGGGTGGGTGTAAGGATCGGTGTAACTCGGCCTTTCGCCATCAGGTCTCCACCTTGTCGCTGCCACCACAGCCTGGGGGGGCAATAGACTTCAGACTGTGGTGACGTAGGCCGGCTTCGTCGCGTGAAGAAGCCTACAACTTTTGGTTGTGTTTTCCGCTCCATTTGCTGAATGGCGATATACAATGTATATCTCGATGTTTTTTTCCGTAAGGTACAAACAAAACAGTCCTAGTTACCTGAGATACTAAAATAATGACTTACAAAGTCAAATTAATGACTTACGTACTGTAAGTAAGCAGGGCAGCACGGTGGAAGAGGGGTTAGTGCATCTGCCTCACAATACGAAGGTCCTGAGTAGTCTTGGGTTCAATCCCGGGCTCGGGATCTTTCTGTGTGGAGTTTGCATGTTCTCCCCGTGACTGCGTGGGTTTATTCCGGGTACTCCGGCTTCCTCCCACCTCCAAAGACATGCACCTGGGGATAAGTTGATTGGCAACACTAAATTGGCCCTAGTGTGTGAATGTGAGTGTGAAAGTTGTCTGTCTATCTGTGTTGGCCCTGCGATGAGGTGGTGACTTGTCCAGGGGTGTACCCCGCCTTCCGCCCGATTGTAGCTGAGATAGGCTCCAGCGCCCCCCGCGACCCCAAAAGGGAATAAGCGGTAGAAAATGGATGGATGGATGGATGGATGTAAGTAAGCGTTTGAAAAATAGAGTTAAAAGTGAGGCTACATGCTGACATATGTTCAACTCATCATGCTTGATTTATTACAGCATTTGGGAAGTCTGTAGTTGATTTTTATTATGTAAATGTTATATTTTTATCAACATGTGATAGCAGGGACCCTGCCATTCAAAACTAGGCTGCTACATTACTAATGATTAATGTAACTATAGCTGAAAAAAATAGTACAATAGCAATAGGAGAGACACCATGGAGTTCATGTAGGCTTTATGATGCAGTTACATTATTATATCTACTATCAGAGAAAGCTTCGGGAAACTCTTCATTTAACATAATGTCCTTTTTTGCTGCTTCAACACAGCTCAATCAACACAGAAAAAGGTAAAGTGAAATAACTTAGTTGTTAACTGTAGGTCAATAATTCTTGTCTTTCTCTCAGACAGACAGGGCTTTGCTGTCCGTAACACACACGCACGCACACACACACACACACACACACACACACGCATGCACACACACCACACAGTGAGCTAACGTTAAGCTAAAAGCTAATTAGTTTTCACCTCAAGGACTGCAAGCAAGCTGAGCTGCCGCTTCTGTTTCTAGAACGCCAACGGGCTCATAGTGATGTTACTAGTAGTTGACTTGGAAGTGTTTATTATAATTTGGGGAGAGTCCGCTGCATTATGCTCATCTTTCTGCTCAATCCATCGAAGGAGCACTGACTCCATGCGCTCTGAATACGCACTGCTGATTGGCTGTTACCGCTCTGCGTGTAACCAATCAGATGGTTCTGTGGGTGGTACAATGCTGGGTGCTGCAGAGACATACTGACAGAGGCAGAGGCAAAACTAAGCTTGTTAAGACTTTAGTTTAGGCGGTAGCTCTTTGTTGTTAAGGCGGCCGCCTTAACAAAGCGCTGCGGGAAACCCTGATCTATTATGCCTACAAAGCACTCTAAAAACTTTGAACAATGTTTTATATACATGCAGTAAGTGTGTATATAATGTAGTAACATACACAGTCTTAATAACATGTACAAATTACGTATGTTGGTCATTTTAAAATACCAGTAGAGTGGAATAAGCAAGTTGTAAAGCTGTAACGCAAATGGCGTGCGACTAAACTTGAGGTTTTCCATCAAGCAAAGAGTGATAGTTTAGTAATGTATAAACATGCTCCACCCTTAGCTAAAACTAATTACTACTCCAATATCATCAATTAAACGATACCTATTCCTCTCAATTATCAAGCTGTGTTAGTGAGCATTTCTTCTTTGCCAAGATAATCCATCCCACCTCACAGTTGTGACATATCAAGATGCTGATTACACAGCATGATTATTGCACAGGTGTTTCAGCACATTGCCACTGATGTCGCATGTTTTGAGGGAGCGTGCAGTTGGTAGTTGACTGCAGGAATGTCCACCAGAGCTGTGCCCTGTGTAGGGAATGTTAATTTTTCTACCATAAGCCGTCTCCAAAGGCGTTTCAGAGAATTTAGCAATACATCCAACCAGCCTCACAACTGCAGACCGCGTGTAACTACACCAGCTCAGGGCCTGCACACCCAGCAGGTGCCCCTCTATGATCTGCTCTCTCTCTCTTTTCTGCTCTGCCCCCCTCACCTGCATAGAAAGGTTATCCACGGATCGGTTTCCAAGGAGGAAGGGCTAGCTGTTCCAAGTCAGGACCCGGGGTGGACCACTCCTCTGTGCATCAGTTGGTGACGTCTCTGCGCTGCTGACTTGTCTACATGCAAGAAGATGCTCCTGCTGACCTTCCTATTGACTGGACTCTCACTTTATTAACCGTAAGCACTCGGCATCCATTGCATTGGTCACCTGGGGTACCGGGATACCATACCTATATATATATATATATATATATATATACTTTTTCTTGTTACATACCTTTAAAATCAATTTTTTTTAATTTAGTTTGGCAAATGAAAAGTCTGTTAAATTAGAAATGAACAAACGTCCAAATTGAGGTTGTTTATTGATAATATATATATATATATAAAGGTTTATTTGAAATAGGGACAGATACAGAAACATAGATATCTGAAACAGTTATCCAATGTATGCATCATAGTGTTTGTAGCCAAAGCTAATTTACAACACTTGTCCCCAACAACAACAACAACATCACAGATCTAACATCAATAAAATAGGAAAATAAAAAGAATAAGGCAAAGAGGAGTCGAAAATAATGATAATAGTAATAATACTGACAAAGTGCAGACTAGATAAAAACCAATTAGTAAAAATGGGTTAAAAACTAAACATGGGAACACGATTGTTGCTCAACTCGCCACAATTTTGTTTGTTTTTTTGAAAGTGACAAGTGCAGGTATACTTTTCAAAGTGTCAGTTAGAGAGTTCCATAGTTGTCCTTTTATTTAAAAGGCAGTCTGGGCAAAAGATGTTCAATACAATGAAGTTACTGTAAAACCAAGCTGACAAAGGAAAGTACACTCATTGTCTCATGTGGCTGAGCAAAGCTGGACTTCTCTAAATCATGTGTTTGTCTTTTTGTGTCCTGCAGACATCTGTGAAGAGCATCTCCCTGAGCAGCAGTAGTAAACCTCCAGGATGGAGCAGGAGAATCCGCAGCCCCCCTATATTAAAAGCAAAGAAGAGGAGCCACATCCCGCCCACATTAAAGAGGAAGATGAGGAACCACAACAACCCCACATTAAAGAAGAAGAACTACACCCCTCTTACATTAAAGAGGAAGAAGATGATTCACAGCCACCCCATATTAAAAAGGAAGATGAGGAGCTACAGCCCTCTTACATTAAAAAGGAAGAAGAGGATTTACAGCCACCCCACATTAAAAAGGAAGATGAGGAGCTAAAGCCCCCACACATTAAAGAGGAAGAGGAGGAACACAGCATCAGTCAGAATGGAGAGCATCTTAAAGGACTGGAGGAGGTTGATGTCCCCAAGATGTCATTGACTGGTGTCATTGTGAAGAGTGAAGATGAGGTCAAAAGTGAAAGTGATGAGAAGAGAGCGGTGGAGCCTCCAAGCAGCAGCTCAACTCAACACATGACAACAGAAGCTGATGGAGACCACTGTGGAGGATCACAAGCAGACAAGCTCTTAGCTCCACTATCAGATAGTGATGACACGACGTCACACTCTTCTGACATTGATGATGAAGACTCTGAAGCTGATACAACATGTCACACTGACAACACACACTTTGATTGTTCTCACTGTGGCAAAAATTTTAATCACCGTCGTGATCTGAAAAGACACATGAGGATACACACTGGTGAAAAACCCTTTACCTGTTCAACTTGCGGTAAATGTTTTACACAAAATAGTCATTTGAAAAGACACATGAGAACACACACTGGAGAAAAGCCTGTCATCTGTTCAATCTGTGCTAAAGGTTTTACACAAAACAGTGATTTGAAAGCACACATGACAAGACACACTGGTGTAAAACCTTTTTCCTGTACAACCTGTGCCAAAGGTTTTACAGTACATAATCATTTGAAAAGACACATGAGAACACACACTGGTGAAAAACATTTTTCTTGTTCAAGCTGTGGTAAATGTTTCACGACAAGGTGTGATTTGAAAACGCACATGAGAACACACACTAGTGAAAAACCTTTTTCTTGTTCAATCTGTGCTAAAAGTTTTACACAGAATTCACACTTAAAACGACACATGACAATACACACTGGTGTAAAACCCTTTTCATGTGTAATCTGTGCTAAAGGTTTTGTACGAAAAGATAAATTAACATTGCACATGAGAACACACACTGGTGAGGAAGTGTGATTTGCAGTGTGTGATGAAATATTCTCTTAAAAGTACCAGTGTAAGAAACACAAGTGAAAATAGCAGCAACAAATGAAACTGCAAGATTTTAAATAAACTGCCCAAACTTTATCTTTGACTGTATAACACGACATTGTTGTGTGTGTAACACAATCTTGTTAATGGTTTTATCGTTTATAGATTTGTTTAGATTAGATGTTTTAAATACGTACATTAGTATAGAACATTGTGTACATTTATTTTATTTTTTTTAAATGTTGAATGAAAAGGTCTACACTGACTGAAGCATCAGTTTTTTTTGCATTGTTTGTAATGAAAGACTCGCCTAAAAGTACCAGTGTAAAAAACACAAATGACAACATCAGGAGGAAATGAAGTTGCAGGATTTTAAATAAATGGTCAAAACTTGGTAAACTTTGACTCTTTAAGACCACCACCACATAAAACTTGTGCGACATCATTGTTGTGTGTGTAACACAGTGCTTCTCAATTATTTTCTGTCACGCCCCCCCCCCCCCCCCCCCCTTAATTTCTCTGAATATGTTAGCTTCTCTTTGTTTATAATGTCTATTTTCTGCTGGATCTACTCTTTATTTTATGCTGCCCCTTTTTTTGCTGCAGCTGTTACATATACTGTAATACTGTACTTTAGGGGTGTCCAACTCATTTTAGCTTAGGGCCGCATGGAGGGAAATCTGTGCACACGCGGGCCAGACTATTAAAATCATGGCATTAAAAATAAAAAATAAAGACAACTTCAGATTGTTTTATTTGTCTTACTTTGGCCAAAAATAGAACATACACATTCTGAAAAAATTACAATAAAAGTATTTTTTTTTCAAATACCCGGCAGCGGTAATGTTTAGATCAGGGATCCCCAAACTACGGCCCGCGTGAAGTCTCAAGTTTTTTTTTAAAATGTGTCCTTTCTGATCTATTTTCTACCGCTTGTTACTCTCGGGGTCTCCTAGCCGCTCAGGCAAATTATATTGTCTAAAAATGCATTTTCCCATAAACAACGTGACATCGCGCTCGCGGTCGCAGTGTCGGACGAGCGTGCGGTGAGTGCGCACTCTTTTAGTCAATTTATATATATTTGTATATCTTTATCTATATATATATATATATATATATGTATATATATACACACACACACACACACACACACACACACACACACACACACACACACACACACAGCCCGGCCACATTTTTTTTAACCCAATGCGGTCCCCGAGTCAAAAAGTTTGGGGACCCCTGTTTTAGATGATATATTTGATAGTCCTAAAGCTATTGAAGTTTTTTTTATTATTAAAAATTGCTAAAAAATCTGCAAAATATATATATTTATATGTTTATAGTTGTACTATAAGCAGCTGGTGCCTATCTATGTGTGGTGCAGTTGGCGAGACACTGTGAAGTACACCTATGAAGTTATGAATAGCCGTACAAATGAATCATAAAAATGCTCAAAATATTATTTTTACTAATGTATTTTTCTTGTCATAGATTGCGCTTTCTAGACGGTCTCTAAATAGTCGTTTTAGCCTCAGCTGTTGAAAAAGCACACCGTCAGGTTTCCTGCACAGACCCTAGATTGTATTGCTGAAAATGAGCTTGTCTCCATTACTGTTGAACTTTTTGTCAAAAGTCAGTAAAATAATTTCCCTCCGAAATTAGACTTTTAGTCGAAACAACTAGAAACAATATATAAGTCATGCGTTTTAAGTGATGTATTGCTTAGTCCTAAAGCTATTGAATTTTTTTTTTTTACACATTGCTCAAAAATCAGCAAAATATCTTTTTTTTTTAAATTAGAGTTGTACTATAAACAGCTGGTGACCATTTATTTGTGGTGCTGTTGGCAAAACAGTGTGATGTACACTTTATGAAGTTATGAATAACCATACAAATTATTCATAACAATGTTAAAAAATATATAATAAGTATCCAATAGGACACTTTCTATGTCTGTAATTATTACAGTGACTTGGCAATGTATAATAATTTTGATTTTTTTTTTTACTAATGTATTTTGCTTGTCAGGGGTTGTTCTTTGTAGACGGTCCCTAAATAGTGGTTTTAACCTCAGCTATTGAAAAAGCACACCGTCGGGTTTCCTGCCCGGACCACAGATTGTATTGTTGCTGAAAATGAGCTCGTAGCTCACTGTCTCCGTTGCTATGGCTAGAAAGAGGTACTATTTGTTCTTAAAATATGTTCTTTTTTCCCCCAGCTATTCAGCTGTCATCTCTGAATGTGCCGATCTCTTTCTAACTTACGGTAGTAGCTTCGTCGACGTTTTGTTCCCATTCCGGTGTTTGGATTTTCCACCGGGAAACAAGACTATATGGTAGGTGTAGTAAAGTGACTTACTCGTTATTATGCTCAACTCGAACTTTATTGAAGCCCAGCTCACAGATACATCACTGCTAGCTTTACTCGTAGACATCTTATAAGTAGGCGCAGCATTGGCTGCTGTGACGCGAGAAATTCGGCCGCCATCTTGAAGTGGTGATGAGGAGCCGGCGAGCAGCCTAAACTGACAGTTGACAGGTAGAAAACAAAGATGCCGGGCTGGTTTTCAGCGTTTTCCTGCTCAAATGAGCAGACTGTTGAAAATAGGAATCGGGGGATTACTTTTCACAAGTAAGATTGACCATTAGCTTACTATTGGTTGTATTTTGTGAAAAGAATATTACCACAGAGTTGAGAAGGAACAAATATCTTCAATAGTACTGAAATCGTAGCCGCTAGCAAACAAGACTATGACCATAATAGAATTGCTTGTCAATGAAATTAATACAATTTAAAAATGTCATGCTTGAATAATATAAAGTTGAAGTAAATGATGAAGATAAAGATTGTAAAAGCCAACAGGAGTAAAAGTTAGGACCACAGTCCAGATTGTGGAGGGGGGGGTAATATATGTTAGCTAACTAGACAATCAGATATTCAAATACTAACATTGTTGGGTAAGACAGAATTTGGTTTTATTCTGAATCCAGTGAAACAGATTGGGGGTTTTAGTTGATATAAAGACTTCCAGGTGTTTATATATGTTTATGTTTAAGTATTTGGCAGACATACATAAAAAATACATATAAAACAATCAATGTGAACATTATCATTTAAGGGAAGAATGTAATACAAAATATCAATACAAAGTGTCAAGACAGAATAAATTCTGCTGCTGCAGCAACAGAGACACAGTCTATAGGTCCGTAAGATACATAGATATCTAATGTATTCATACATTGTTTATGTAGGATATACGCATGCATATATAATCTAATAATATTGTTTCTTGAATTTAAAAATAGGTGACCGTTTTTTTCCCCCTTCTCTGGGATTATATTCCCAGTTTTGATCTCGGACGTCTGGTCACTTATAGCATCTAAGAATATTATATTACTGTTAAGCAAACTATGAATAATAAAACACGCCAAACCATGTGTCCTTTATCATAGCTACACGTATAACAAAAAAACGCGTGTAAATCAGTGAGGTAAAATGAATTAAATGCGCTGACAGTTCATTGCTCCTGCCAAATGGATTGCACTGAGTGGAGCGGATCACCACTCCAAGATGGCGGCCCCGCGTCTCGTCAGCGCCAGTAGGCAGTAGCGCTCGATGCTGTGTCTACTTATAAGATGTCTATGGCTTTACTGCTCTAAACAATGCACTGGCCCAGTGGCCTAGGACCCCGCCTGAACCCCTAGCGGTGGTCACGGTGCTGCCTGATCAAAAATGGCACATTAACCTTACAACAGTAGGGATGGAACGATAGACGGTAATAATGATGACGGCGGCAAAAACCCCAACGGTTAGTATTATCCTTTTAAATTAAAACGATCTAAAAACGGAGATTGATAACTGCACTTTGATAAACTCACGGCGGACTGAATGGTGCCAGCTCGCTAGCTTAAATGCTAACATGAAAACAAGAGACACGCGTATTTCCCCGTTAAAAACAACACACCCCAGTCTAAACTTATAATAAACACATAAGCAACTAAAATATTAACTTGTGCACGTTGAACCTACAAGCTGTGCTCTCTTAGCACGGAACTATGATGATCGAGGAAAAGAGACGGAGGTGCTTTCAAGTACCGCTGAACAGAGTAGGACACTGACAACGCCCGCCAGAAGTGATACATGATTAGAATATATTGCATTTGTCATGTTTTTTTTTCCATTTAAGTGAATCTTAAAGTGCTATAGTAAAACAAAGATTCATAGTAAAACGATACAAGTTTAGCTAATAAGGCAAATACATCACTAAAAACTAAAACTCATCCAGTGAAGCATAAAGAAGACATTCAAAATAGTGGCTTTTCTAACAGTGTCTATTTTAGTTCTGTTTGAAAAGCTATTTGAGGAAATTCCACAATACTGCCATAATAATAACTGTGATAATTCTGGTCAAAATAACTGTGATATTAAATTATTGTATTGTTACATCCTTACTGTATTGTGACACACATCATTACAGTAGTTCTTTGTCCCCTGGAAGAAAGAAAAGACATATGGAGACATTTTACCTTTGCAATGGTGAACAACAAGATACGTTGTAAACGCTGTGGCTCGATTTTCTCCGGTAAAAATACAACCAACTTGAAGAGCTTTCTGCAGGCCAGTCCTCAGGACATCTACGCAACAGGAGGTAAGCCTAAACTAATAGTTCCAAATGACTCATACTGTACTGAATTACTGCTACTATTAAAGACAGTAGAGAAAAAGCAAGACTGCTTACTCAACCACTACTTTTACCCGCCAATCTAGAATAAAACTACCGGTAGTTTGTTTCTTCTTGACCATTTAATACTCGGGAAAAAAATGCTTAATTTCAGCTAAAATAGTTCAGTTCAGTTCAGTTTCGGTTTATTTCGAACATGCACACGATACAATGTAATGCATCACATATTTCCAGTTGTTTCATTACATCACGTCCGTTAAGGAGTAGGAAGAAGCTGAGTTTATTTAATCCTACCCCTTTTCATACCATAGCAATTTTATCCCATGTCCTTGTTCTCTGTAACAGAACAGTGAATAAATAAATATTATACCATAGTAAGTAAACAAATATTAAATACATAAATAATCTCTATCTAAAAAAAAAAAGGGTTCAAGATGTTCATCATAAATCTTGTTCTGTGTACTTTGTGAACACTCGTAGTTTGAACAGTCTCTTAAACTGAATCATATTGGTGCTTCGTTTGATTTCTTTGGTTAATCCATTCCATTATTTAATTCCACATACGGATATGCTAAAGGTTTTAAGTGTTGTACGAGCATACCAATGTTTTAAATGAGATTTTCCTCCAAGGTTAAATTTCTCCTCTTTTGTTGAGAAGAATTGTTGTACATTCTTGGGTAGTAGCAGGTTATAGTTTGCTTTGTACATCATTTTAGCTGTCTGCAAATGCAACAAATTGAATTTCTATATTTTGGATTCAATAAATAAACGGTTTGTATGTCCTCTATATCCAACATTATGTATTATTCTAACTGATCTTTTTTGTAACACCGTTAATAAATGAAGTGTAGTTGTTTCCCCATATTTCTACACAATAACTCCGATATGGTAACACTAGCGAGCAGTGAAGAATATGAAGTGATTTTTGGTCTACAACATGTTTTGCTTTATTCATTATTGATGTGTTTCTTGCTACTTTATGCTGTTTATTTTTTACAGAGATCTAGTATTATACCCAAAAATTTGTTTTCTTTTCCTTTTCAATATTTACTCCGTTTATCTGTATTTGTGTTTGACTTTCTCTTCTACTGTTACCAAATAGCATTATTTTAGTCTTACTGAGATTCAAAGATAGTCCGTTTTTGTCAAACCATCTTTTTAATTTGTTAATTTCTTCTGTTATTATTTGTATTATCTTCTGTGTGTTCTCTCCTGAACAAAATGCCGTTGTATCATCTGCAAATAATACTAACTTTAAGTCCTTTGTAACTTTACAAATGTCATTTATATAGAGATTGAACAATTTTGGTCCGAGTATTGATCCCTGAGGTACGCCACAAGATATTTTTAGCTCTGTGGAAGTGTGTTTGCCTATCTTCACGTATTGCTTCCTGTTCGTTAAGTAGCTTCTTATCCAGTTCAATACCAACCCTCTGATGCCATACCGTTCTAATTTGTTTATTAAGATGTTATGATTAATTGTGTCAAATGCTTTTGTTGAATTCATAAACACTGCAGCAGCACATTTTTTACTATCTATTTCATTAGTGATCTCTTCCGTTAATTCGATTAATTTAATTTAATTAATTTAGAATAAAACTAGTTTGTTTCTTTTTGTTACCATTTAACATTTTGAAAAAAAATGCTTGATTTCAGCTAAAATAGTAAGACACAATATTGTTATTGTGAAATGTACTTATTGAAATATTCATGGAAAGCCCGTCCTGTTGTGAATTTAGTTTTTGAGATGCTCTTCAATAATAGATAATTAATAAAAGTGCGTTCAAGACAGTCATCCAAAGAGGTTCATTAGGTCTTCAAAAAATGATGCAATTTGTTATTCTTATAGCCAGACCTGTGTGTTTACTTCCGTACCTGATGGTTTCAGCTACAAATGTTGCCTTCCTGTTGTCCGTTCTGCTTTATATTTCAGTCGACAAAATTTACTGTACCGGTAATTTTAGTCGACTAAAACAAAATTATTTCGATGACTAAAACTAAAATACATTTTCGTCAAAAAACTGTGACTAAAACTAAATTAAAAACTGCCGTCAAAATGAACACTGGCCGGTGGTGTGATCAAATGGAAACCTACTTGTTTAACACAAATAAAACAAATAAATTAGGTGACATAGGGCAGCACGGTGGAAGAGGGGTTAGTGCATCTGCCTCACAATACGAAGGTCCTGAGTACTCTTGGGTTCAATCCCGGGCTCGGGATCTTTCTGTGTGGAGTTTGCATGTCCTCCCCGTGACTGTGTGGGTTCCCTCCGGGTACTCCGGCTTCCTCCCACTTCCAAAGACATGCACCAGGGGATAAGTTGATTGGCAACACTAAATTGGCCCTAGTGTGTGGATGTGAGTGTGAATGTTGTCTGTCTATCTTTGTTGGCCCTGCGATGAGGTGGCGACTTGTCCAGGGTGTGCCCCGCCTTCCGCCCGATTGTAGCTGAGATAGGCTCCAGCGCTCCCCGCGACCCCAAAGGAATAAGCGGTAGAAAATGGATGGATGGATGGAATTAGGTGACATGACACCAGCACATTCCGGCTGTTTGAGACGTAAGCAGAAACCTCCCGAGAAATCTGACTAAAATAGTATGTCTCTGATGATCTTAATAACCCCAAGTGTCATTTAAACACGTTAAAACATTAACAATAACACAAAATAGCAGCAGAAAGTTGTATTTATCTGTTAGATCCGGAGCTTCAAAGTTACTAGCACTCTCTTCCATTGTATTTACATTCCCGCAGAGCTAAACAAGCTGAAATAACCACAATCACACCCTAGCGTACGAGAGGCACAATGCATATGTCTGTCACATTAGAGATAAGAGCATGGAAACTACGTCACATGTCGCTGTGGAAGTAGAAGAAACTGAGTTATTTGATTAATCAGACTAATTTAGTGCATTAAAATGTACTGACTGTTTGTACATGACGTCAAACAAGGCAGCACAAATCTTCAATGATTACTTTCAAAATACCGTATTTTCCGCACTATAAGGCGCACCGGATTATTAGCCGCACCTTCAATGAATTACATATTTCATAACTTTGTCCACCAATAAGCCGCCCCGGACTATAAGCCGCGCCTACGCTGCGCTAAAGGGAATGTCAAAAAAACAGTCAGATAGGTCAGTCAAACTTTAATAATATATTAAAAACCAGCGTTCTAACAACTCTGTTCACTCCCAAAATGTACGCAAATGTGCAATCACAAACATAGTAAAATTCAAAATAGTGCAGAGCAATAGCAACATAATGTTGCTCGAACGTTAATGTCACAACACACAAAATAAACATAGCGCTCACTTTCTGAAGTTATTCTTCATTCGTAAATCCTTCGTCTTCGGTGTCCGAAGTGAAAAGTTGGGCAAATTTACGATCCACTGGCAGATGTTGGCGTCGTCTGGCGCTGCCTCCTCGTCTTAGTGAAGGTGTGTTCGCCTTCTGTCTTCCATTGTTCCCACGCAGTTAGCAGTCTAGCTTCGAATGCCCTGTTGACACCAATATCTAGCGGCTGGAGGTCTTTTGTCAATCCACCCGGAATGACGGCGAGTATTGAATTAAGCGCGTAAGCGTGTCTCTCAATGTGCTGTTATGAGCTAGCAAATATAACAACTACACTACCCAGCATGCAACGATAGTTACGAGCATGCGCGGTAGCCCTGAGAAGTTCCCAAGCAGTTAGCAGTCTAGCTTCGAATGCCCTGTTGACACCAATATCTAGCGGCTGGAGGTCTTTTGTCAATCCACCCGGAATGACGGCGAGTATTGAATTAAGCGCGTAAGCGTGTCTCTCAATGTGCTGTTATGAGCTAGCAAATATAACAACTACACTACCCAGCATGCAACGATAGTTACGAGCATGCGCGGTAGCCCTGAGAAGTTCCCAAGCAGTTAGCAGTCTAGCTTCGAATGCCCTGTTGACACCAATATCTAGCGGCTGGAGGTCTTTTGTCAATCCACCCGGAATGACGGCGAGTATTGAATTAAGCGCGTAAGCGTGTCTCTCAATGTGCTGTTATGAGCTAGCAAATATAACAACTACACTACCCAGCATGCAACGATAGTTACGAGCATGCGCGGTAGCCCTGAGAAGCGATGTTGTATGCTGGGAGTTCGAATGTGGTTATGAGCACGCTGTGAGAAAACGTTGAGAACTCAGTTAACACGCCTCGTCTGCATTATTTATAATTAGACAGACAACACACTTAATAGGAGCCATTTTGGGGTCTTTACATAAACACACAAATGGAAATGAAACGTCACATATCCCAGCATGCACCGCGCGCTTCTTCTACGGGGAAAAAAGATGGCGGCTGTTTACCGTAGTTGCGAGACCTAAACTTTATGAAAATGAATCTTAATATTTATCCATATATAAAGCGCACCGGGTTATAAGGCGCACTGTCAGCTTTTGAGAAAGTTTGTGGTTTTTAGGTGCGCCTTATAGTGCGGAAAATACGGTAGTAAAACTAACATTTATATCATGTGCTGTCATCTGTGTCAGTAGAAATGTTGTCATTTCAGCCTGCAAGAATTCCACTTCTAACTATAGAAAATATTTTGCAATAAATTGTAAACAGATTTTATGTTTTACACCAACTACAATTGTAGTTCAAGAACCATTAAAACATAGCTAAAAAATAAATCACAAGTTACTCAAGTTTTTGAACATAATACTTACTTACTCTTACTCAAATTATTATTTTGATGACTACTTTTTTTACTTCTACTAGAGTCATATTATTCTAAAGCAGTCCTTCTCAAATAGTGAGGTAGAGAATGGGGGGTAGCGCAAAATATTTTCCTCTCCCTGGGGGGTGTAACAGAAAATATTCTAAAGTGAAGGTACTCTTACTTGAGTAAAATCTTTGGGTACTCTACCCACCCCTGGTTAAATTAGAGATGAAAAAACGTCCAACTTGAGGTTGTTTATTGATATTACAATGAGGTTACTGTAAAACTTAGCACACAAAGGAAAGTACACATTGTCTTATGTGACTGAGCAAAGCTGGACTTTTCTTATAAAGTGTTTGTCTTCTTGTGTCCCGCAAACGTCTGTGAAGAACAAATCTCCCTGAGCAGCAGGAGTGGACCTCCAGGATGGAGCAGGAGAAACCGCAGCCCCCTCACATTAAAAAGGAAGAGGAGGAGCCACATCTTACCCACATTAAAGAGGAAGTTGATGAGCTACAGCCCCCACACATTAAAGATGAAGAGGAGGAACATAGCATCAGTCAGAATGGAGACCATCTTAATGGACAAGAGGAGGTTGATGCCCCCAAGATGATATTGACTGGTGTCATTGTGAAGAGTGAAGATAATGAGGTCAAAAGTGAAAGTGAGGAGAAGAGAGAGGTGGAGCCTCCAAGCAGCAGCTCAACTCAACACATGACAACAGAAGCTGATGGAGACCACTGTGGAGGATCACAAGCAGACAAGCTCTTAGCTCCACTATCAGATCCTGACACTGATGATGAAGACTCTGAAGCTGATACAACATGTCACACTGACAACACACACTTTGAATGTTCTCACTGTGGCAAAACTTTTAATCACCGTTGTAATATGAGAACACACATGAGAACACACACTGGTGAAAAACCCTTTTCCTGTTTAAGATGTGGTAAATGTTTTACACAAAATCATCATTTGAAAAGACACACAAGAACGCACACTGGAGAAAAACCTTTTATCTGTTCACTCTGTGGTAGAGGTTTTGTACAAAATATTGATATGAAGAGACACATGATAACACACTCTGGAGAAAAACCTGTTACCTGCTCAATCTGTGGTAAAGGTTTTGCACGAAATAGTTATTTGAAAAGACACAAGACAATACACACTAGAGAACAACTTTTTAGCTGTTCAATCTGTGGGAAAGGTTTCACACAAACTAGTCATTTGAAATCACACATGACAAGACACACAGGTAAAAAAAAATATTTTCCTGTTCAATCTGTGCTAAAGGTTTTGCACAAAAAGATAAAGTGAAATTTCACATGAGAACACACTGGTGAGGAAGTGTGAGTTGCAGTGTGTGTGATGAAAGATTCTCTCAAAAGTACCATTGTAAGAAACTGCATGAATGAAGCTGCATGATTTTCAGTAAACTATCAAGACTTTGTTAACTTTGACTTTCGATCAACATCACCACATACAGTGCATCAGGTTAAGTATTCACAGCGCTTTAATTTTTCCAGATTTTATGTTTCAGCCTTATCCCAAAATGGAATAAATTACATTTCATCCTCAAAATTACAATACCCCATAATGTCAATGTGAAAAGATTGTTTTACTTTTTTCAAATGTAGTAAAATAACAAATCACATGTACCGCTGCTTCAACAAAGTATTGAGCAAAGGCTGTGAATACTTATGGACTTGTGATCGTTGTATGTTTTTAGTATGTGCATTAGTACACAACATTGTGTACATTTATTTTTAAAAAACACTATTCAATTGATTGAAAAGGTCTACAATGTTGACTGAAGCATCCGCTTGCCCTAACATTACCTTTGAATATTTGTTAAAAATGATATCAACCGAATAAAACCTATCCATCCAATTTCTACTGCTTGTACCTACCAATAAAGCCCTTAAAAAATATCCAAACACCTCCATTGAAGTTTTATATACATGATGTAAGTATATATGTAATGTAGTAACTGGCACATTTATAATAACATTTAATATTTACGTATTTTGCTCATTTTAAGCAAATTTCAAAAACGCATCACGTTTGCTTTTTTAAAAACATTTCTTCGTCACTGATTAACATAATAAAACATCACTTACTGTGCAAGTCTGCTGTGATTAGGATGCCAACTGCTCGGATGTTCATATATTCCCATTTAGGTGAAGAATGTCTCATAATCCTCACGAAGAAACGGGGCGGGGGAACAAGCGTCTTTTCGTGTCGTTCTGGCCATTTTCGGGTCTTAAATGGATGTCTAAGTGTACCAAATTGTCGGAATACCTACTCAGATTTCTTCTGTCCAGGTGAGATGAATGTTTTATGATCTACAATAAACTTACAAGGAGCAAGCAAACATAGGGACACGCGTAGCATTAGTGCTTATAATAACAATATCACTAATACTTGGTCAATATTCAAATCACGAAATGTAAATGGAGTATTGTTGGCGGTTTTTGAACGGATATTTATTGAAATTTATTATGGGGGAAATAGAGGAGCTTCCTTTGGCTCCGCTGTAATTTACAATAAATCAGCACAATCATTGTACAAAAATGGGAGCAATATAAGATTACATAGCAGAGAAAATAACAATATATGACAATAAACAAAGGGATGACAAAGAATATTAAAGAAGTCTAAGCATTTTCAAAAAGCAGATTCACAAAAAAAAATCATCAAATGTGTGCATTTTTGTTTGGCATCATTTGAAAGGAATTTGGATACAATTTAAAGTAGTTTTTAAGATTAATTATTTTTGGTTATTAACATTTATGGAAAAGTAATTTTGCAAGACATGTTACTGCCATGGACCCACTAACTAAAACACAACCTAGAGACAACTCTTCTGTCGTTTGGCAACACTTTGAACACTGCTTCACTTATTTCTCCAGGAAGACAAATTGTGGCCTGGGGAGCATTTGCTGAACGCATCTCTTTATTTTTATGAGACTTTGTAGAAATAAAATTTAAAAAAAAAGTCAAAACAGAGCAAAAAGGCATTATGTAATGAGAAAAGGCTAAAACATTAATACTAAAAACACAAAGATGTGTACTTGAAGGCTCGACGCCGCTGCTGTTTTTTTCAGAGTGTAAAATAGTTGACTCCTGTTATTTATGATCATATTTATAAGCATAGTAGATATGCTGGGAGGTTATGGAACATTTCTGTTCTGTTTTTAATGTATAGTTACCTCTTGGCTGATGTTTAAATTCTGTGCGAAAAGATGTCTGTGGAGGGGGAGCGTGGCCTGCGGGCCTGCAGTGGAAAGGGGTGTGCCAGGACCGGCCTCGAAGTCAACGACAGGTGCGTAGATGGCCCAGGTGTCAAAACGTGACACCTTGTTTACTTTGCGGTAATCCACACAGAACTGCACAGACCCATCCTTCTGGTAGGGAAGAAGGATGGGTCTGTGCGGTTCTGTGTGGATTACCGCAAGGTAAACGAGGTGTCACGTTTTGACACCTGGGCCATCTACGCACCTGTCGTTGACTTCGAGGCCGGTCCTGGCACACCCCTTTCCACTGCAATCCACACAGAACTGCACAGACCCATCCTTCTGGTAGGGAAGAAGGATGGGTCTGTGCGGTTCTGTGTGGATTACAGCACGGTAAATGAGGTGTCACGTTTTGACCCCAACCCAAGGCCCACCTGGGCCATCTACGCACAGACCCATCCTTCTTCCCTACCAAAAAGAGTTGAGGCTGTAATTGCTGCCAAAGGTGCATCAACAAAGAATTGAGCAAAAGCTGTGAATACTTATGTACATGTGATGTTTTAGTTTTTTATTTGAATAAATTAGCAAAAAAAACATATTGTCTGTAGAATTCTGAGGAAAAAACAAATTTATTCCATTCAGGGTTGTAACAAAACAAAATGTGGGAAAAGTGAAGCGCTGTGATTTCCTGATGCACTGCAAGTGGCGATGTTGTCAGATAGTCAAAGTTAACAACATTTTGTCAGTTTATTTAAAGTCCTGCAGCTTCATTTGCTGCTGATGTTCTCACTTGTGTTTCTTACACTGGTACTTTTAAGAGAATTTTTCATCACACACTGCAACTCACACTACCTCACCAGTGTGTGTTTTCATGTGTAATGTCAACAGATCTTTTCGTACAAAACCTTTAGCACAGATTGAACAGGAGAACGGTTTTCTACCAGTGTGTATTGTCATGTGTGCTTTCAAATCACTATTTTGTGTAAAACCTTTAGCACAGATTGAACAGATAAAACGTTTTTCTCCAGTGTGTGTTCTCATGTGTCTTTTCAAAACACCGTTTCGTACAAAACCTTTAACACAAATTGAACAGATAAAAGGTTTTTCACCAGTGTGAGTTGCCATGTGTGTTTTCAAATGAGTATTTTGTGTAAATCCTTTAGTACAGATTGAACAGATAAAAGGTTTTTCACCAGTGTGTGTTCTCATGTGTGCTTTCAAATCATTATTTTGCGTAAAACCTTTAACACAGATTGAACAGACAAAAGGTTTTTCACCAGTGTGAGTTCTCATGTGTGTTTTTAAATCAGTATTTCGTACAAAACCTTTACCACAGACTGAACAGATAAAAGGCTTTTCGCCAGTGTGTGTTGTCATGTGTGTTTTCAAATTGATACTGTGTGTAAAACCTTTAGCACAGATTGAACAGATGAAAGGTTTTTCTCCAGTGTGCGTTCTAATGTGTATTTTCAAATGATTATTCTGTGTAAAACACTTACCACATCTTGAACAGGAAAAGGGTTTTTCACCAGTGTGTATTCTCATGTGTGTTTTCATATTACGACGGTGATTAAAAGTTTTGCCACAGTGAGAACATTTAAAGTGTGTGTTGTCAGTGTGACATGTTGTATCAGCTTCAGAGTCTTCATCATCAGTGTGAGGAGAGTGTGACGTTGTGTCATCACTATCTGATAGTGGAGCTAAGAGCTTGTCTGCTTGTGATCCTCCACAGTGGTCTCCATCAGCTTCTGTTGTCATGTGTTGAGTTGAGCTGCTGCTTGGAGGCTCCGCCTCTCTCTTCTCCTCACTTTCACTTTTGACCTCATCATCTTCACTCTTCACAATGACACCAGTCAATGGCATCTTGGGGACATCAACCTCCTCCAGTCCTTCATGATGCTCTTCATTCTGACTGAAACGGTGTTCCTCATCTTCGTCTTTAAAGAGCGGGGGCTTTAATTCCTCATTTTCCTCTTTAATGAGGGTAAGATGTGGCTCCTCCTCTTCATTTTTAATGTGAGGGGGCTGTGGTTTCTCCTGCGCCATCCTGGAGGTCCACTCCTGTTGCTCAGAATGAAGATGTTCTTCACAGACGTCTGCAGGACACGAAAATACAAACACATGATTTAGAAAAGTCCAGCTTTGCTCAATCACCTAAGACAATGTGGATATTATTGCACTTTCCTTTGTGTGCTGAGTTTTACAGTAACTTAATTGTAATATCAATAAAATACCTCAAGTTGGAAATTTGTTCAGCTCTAATTTTACCAACTTTTTATTTGTAATTAGCTTAATTGCAAAAATAAATTATAAATTTATCATGTAACTACAAAAATATGTATTGATATTGCTTATATTCAATTATGTAAATTAAATGACGGTGGTGTAAAGGGGAACTGCTTTATCTTTTACCTTTTTCCTATCATTCACAATCTTTATGTGACAAAGAACAAATGTCTTTCTTTTTATGTACATTCTAAATAAATAAAAAACAGGCTTTCAAAAGTTGCTTAACAATGTAGCTAATGGGATTAATCTATTCCGCTTTTAACTTCCTCTGCAAAAACATCTAAAAAACCGCCAACAATACTCCATTAACATGTTGTGATCTGCATATTAACAAAGTATTAGCAACATTGTTATTTTAAGAGCTAACGCCAAGGAACTATTTGACATACTGAGCTGCTGCCTCGCCTCTCAGGTGGTTAAAGTTTGAGCTGGATGATAAATCATGCCTCGCACCTGTATCTTAAAAAGTTGAGGCCATAAACCGAGAAGTCGGTCAACTTTAAAGTTCAACTTAGAACCAAAGACATTACTAGGACGAAGTGACCAGAATGTTGGCTCACAGCATTTTTACTTTAGGATTAAAAATTGTATCTCTTTAAAAACATGCTGTAAAAATGCATATCCTCTGAAAATATGCCTTAAAGGGGAACATTATCACCAGACCTATGTAAGCGTCAATATATACCTTGCTGTTGCAGAAAAAAGACCATATATTTTTTTACCGATTTCCGAACTCTAAATGGGTGAATTTTGGCGAATTAAACGCCTTTCTATTATTCGCTCTCGGAGCGATGACGTCACAACGGGAAGCAATCCGCCATTTTCTCAAACACATTACAAACACCGAGTCAAATCAGCTCTGTTATTTTCCGTTTTTTCGACTGTTTTCCGTACCTTGGAGACATCATGCCTCGTCGGTGTGTTGTCGGAGGGTGTAACAACATGAACAGGGACGGATTCAAGTTGCACCAGTGGCCCAAAGATGCGAAAGTGGCAAGAAATTGGACGTTTGTTCCGCACACTTTACCGACGAAAGCTATGCTACGACAGAGATGGCAAGAATGTGTGGATATCCTGCGACACTCAAAGCAGATGCATTTCCAACTGGACTGGACAGATCAGCTTTCAGGAAAAGAGAGCGGATGAGGGTATGTCTACAGAATATATTAATTGATGAAAACTGGGCTGTCTGCACTCTCAAAGTGCATGTTGTTGCCAAATGTATTTCATATGCTGTAAACCTAGTTCATAGTTGTTAGTTTCCTTTAATGCCAAACAAACACATACCAATCGTTGGTTAGAAGGCGATCGCCGAATTCGTCCTCGCTTTCTCCCGTGTCGCTGGCTGTCGTGTCGTTTTCGTCGGTTTTGCTTGCATACGGTTTAAATCGATATGGCTCAATAGCTTCAGTTTCTTCTTCAATTTCGTTTTCCCTACCTGCCTCCACACTACAACCATCCGTTTCAATACATGCGTAATCTGTTGAATCACTTAAGCCACTGAAATCCGAGTCTGAATCCGAGCTAATGTCGCTATAACTTGCTGTTCTATCCGCCATGTTTGTTTGTATCGGCATCACTGTGTGACGTCACAGGAAAATGGACGGGTGTATATAACGATGGTTAAAATCAGGCACTTTGAAGCTTTTTTTAGGGATATTGCGTGATGGGTAAAATTTTGAAAAAAACTTCGAAAAATAAAATAAGCCACTGGGAACCGATTTGTAATGGTTTTACCCCTTCTGAAATTGTAATAATGTTCCCCTTTAAATAGCCACAAACTGAGGGATAGTTAAAAAATAATAAAAAATCAGGATACCATTTTTTTTTTAAATTGTAAAAAGGTTTTATGGTATTATAAATGTACATCATACTAAGAATGCAAATGATACATGTGTTCGGAAATGGGATGATTGATTTGCCTTGGAATACATGGGTCGGGCTGTAGGAACACAGACTGTGGCGATTTCTGAACAGAATCGTAAGTTGGACAACATCACTGAAAGACTTATTGAAATACCAAAAATGATCAAATTGAGAGACAGTACAGACGATTAGATCAGACAAGACATTAAAATGTCTGCTCGCTTGGAAAATAACAATACTTATTTACGATTTGACTCTCTCAAATGGCCTTGACGCTGCTCTAAACAAACCAAGGCTGTTCTGAAAACATCCACTGAAGGACATCACAGCGATAGCCGCTCTGACATCCCTCCCTCCTCCAATAACACCTGGGAATTGAACTTTGCTCCTAACGCCTGCAGAGAGAGACTCCAAGCCTGCACACACACACCCAACGCCCATCTCACGCCCTCGCCTCACCCCATGTGGTATATGTTGGAAGACGAACAAGCGCCCGAGTAGCTGGCAGTTGCAAAACTCGAGCTGTATGTTGTAAAATGTGCATGCGCTTTGCTATTTTACTCATCATCCCCCAGCGTCTACCTTTTTCCCAACTTCTCCAGGGCGCCGTGAGTGGCGACCCATCAATGTTCCTGTTCTGTAACCCTGTACATTGTTGTTTGTCTAATCTTGAACAGGTTTGTGCTGAAAACAAAATGTTGTTGAACTTGTGCAATGACAAAGATCATTCCATTCCAAAATGCCAAAAAGCCCTTTAGATGCATTAGAAATAGGCTGAGTCAATTAAACATTGTGAATAGATTGTAATTTAAACCCTGTTAGATGTTTAAAATGGGTACAATAGATAGAAAGTCATGTATAATGTGTCAGGCAGCTGAAAGAACTCTAATTCATTTACTGTGGGAATGTCAGAGAGTAAGAGTTGTGGTCTGTTGTGAGAATTCCTTTTGTTGTCCATCCTGGGCCACCGTAGGTCACGTGAGGCGCTTGCGTCACCAGACCTGCTAATGTTAGCCAAGTTAGCTCATGTGTGTTGAACCGGAGAAGACTGAAATAAAGAAGTCGTGTATGAAACAAGCTTAGCTTCCTTAGTAACATGACATGTTTCATGCTTTTAAGCCCTTACTAGATCTCTTGTACCCAGTTTGAAAGCCAGAGATGAAGAAAAGAAACACAGAAAGACATAGCAATTTATCGATTACCAAAACGTTATGAAGTTAATTTTTTTAATGTATCTTTTGATTGATTGACGTATTGACTAACGGACCAATCCTACAGTATTACATTTTTAATTCACCTGGAAATCGTATCTAATGCATTTTAATGCCATTCAGGCCTTAATTTTCACAAAATCCATCTAATGACGTTTAATGCTTTTTAATGCCTTGTGGAAACCCTGGTATATTCAAGCTCAGAAATATGAGGTTCTGGATCACCATTGGTCTCAAAGTAGTATGTAATGGCAATCTTCACCTTCAAATGTTCCAATTTATTATCATTACTCAACAGGTTTGAGGGAGTGATCCTACGCAGTAGCAAACATTGCATATGAAGTGAGGTCCAGTCGGAAATCCAGTTTATGCATATTTATTAACGAACTTGCAGGGTGAATGAAACATACCAGGGATTATTGCTGTGATATTGTGTTATATGTTCTCCTGCCTGTTGCTGTCTGCTGTTGTCTGCTGTTGTCTGCTGCTGCCAAGAACAGTTTGTGCTCCCAAACCTGAGTCCTTCCTCGTTTGGCTCACCTGTGCTCCTACATATGCCTTCCCCCCTGCACCGCTCAACCAAAAAGCCCGCCACTTAGTGACAAAAGAAAGTAATGCCAACACAAAAATAAGGATGCCTTAAATGGCTCCTACATAGTCTTTGTTGGCACTCATAAAGTCCTTCATGATTAGTGGTAGCTGGTATTGGTGGAAATAACAACATTTATTATGTGCTTTGTAAAATCAAAGCACCCCCCAAAAAAAGTTCCAGCAACGCTTAAAATGACCAACATACTGTACTTAAATATTACATGTTAGAATTAATGTGTCTTTTACAGTACTACATTAAATCATACTTGCCAACCCTCCCGATTTTCCCGTGAGACTCCCGAATTTCAGTGCCCCTCCCGAAAATCTCCCGGGGCAACCATTCTCCCGATTTCCACCCAGACAACAATATTGGGGGCGTGCCTTAAAGGCACTGCCTTTAGCATCCTCTCTCACGTGAAACCTTCACCCCTTAACAGCCGCATGCTGACCTGAGGACAGTCTGACGTCACGTCCGCTTTTCCTCCATATAGCGTGCCGACCCAGTCACATAACATCTACTGCTTTTCACACACACAAGTGAATGCAATCCATACTTGGTCAACAGCCATACAGGTCACACTGAGGGTGGCCGTATAAACAACTTTAACACTGTTACAAATATGCGCCACACTCTGAACCCACACCAAACAAGAATGACAAACACATTTCGGGAGAACATCCGCACCGTAACACAACAGAACAAATACCCAGAACCCCTTGCAGCACTAACTCTTCCGGGACACTACAATATACTTCCCTCCCCCAACATCTCCCGAATTCGGAGGTCTCAAGGTTGGCAAGCATGCATTAAATACATACCGTATTTTTCAGACTATAAGTCGCAGTTTTTTTTCATAGTTTTTTCATAGTATGTTTTTTTCCTTCTTTATTATGCATTTTCGGCAGGTGCGACTTATACTCCGAAAAATACGGTACTTAGAGCATGTATATAAACACTTTTGGCGTTTTTAGAGGGCTTTGTATGCAGAATACACCAAATCTCCATTGCCTCTACTGTCAGCTGCCTCTTGCTAGAGTTTCCCCCCAACCCCAATTTAACTTGCACAAAAAGAGAAAGCAATCTGTGTGCTTCTCACTTGGGGCTTGTGATTGATTGATTGATTGAAACTTTTATTAGTAGATTGCACAGTTCAATACATATTCCATTCAATTGACCACTAAATGGTAACACTCGAATAAGTTTTTCAACTTGTTTAGGTCCACGTAATCAATTCATGGTAGAATAAAAAAAAAAAAAAAACGTAAAATAAATGATAAAAAGCATAGTTCCCCATAACCAGGGGTCGGCAACCTTTACCAGTCAAAGAGCCATTTTGACCAGTTTCACAAATTAAAGAAAACAATGGGAGCCACAAAAATCTTTTGAAATTTAAAATGAAATAACACTGCATAAAAAGTTTTTTTTTTGCTTTGTGCTATGTATAAACCAAGGGTCTCAGACACGCGACCCACAACTTAATATGAAAATTGAATGTTAGTGCGGCTCGCGGGTTTTATATGAATGGCGCTTGACAGCGTCATACTTGTCAACCCTCCCGATTTTTCCGGCAGACAACGAATTTCAGGGCAACTGTTCTCTCGAACGTGCCGTGATGGTACAGCATTTAGCGCCCACTACAACCAGCGTGCCAGCCCAGTCACACTTTGTATGAAGCTTCTGCTTGATCACATAAGTGACAGCAAGGCATACTTGGTCAACAACCACACATGTTACACTGACGGTGGCGGTATAAAAAACTTTAACACTCTTACTAATAATGCGCCACACTGTGAACCCACACCAAACAAGAATGACAAACACATTTCGGGAGAACATCTGCACCGTAACACAACATAAACACAACAGAACAAATACCCAGAATCCCATGCAGCCCTAACTCTTCCGGGCTACATTATACACCCCCGCTACCAAACCCCGCCCACCTCAACCGACGCACAAGGGGGGGGTTAGTGGTAGCAGGGGTGTATAATGTAGCCCGGAAGAGTCAGGGCTGCATGGGATTCGTTCTGTTGTGTTTATGTTGTGTTAAGGTACAGATGTTCTCCCAAAATGTGTTTGTCATTCTTGTTTGGTTTTGGTTCAAAGTGTGGCGCATTATTAGTAAGAATGTTAAAGTTGTTTTACATGGCTGTTGACCAAGTATGCCTTGCTGTCACTTACGTGTGCAAGCAGAAGATGCATATAACAAGAGGCTGGGCTGGCACGCTGTTTATACAAACTGTAGAGGTCGCTAAATGCTGTACCATCAAGGCACGCCCTAATTATTATTGTACGGGTGAAAATCTGAGAATATTAATCCCGGTGGTTTTCTGCAAGAGGGAAAATCGGGGGGTCGGCAAGTATGCAGCTGAGCCGCATCAAAGTGATCAAAGAGCCGAATGCGGCTCCAGGGCCGCGGGTTGCCGACCCTGCCCTTAACTATTGCCCTGCTGTCATGCGTAGATTGCAGTTCAGTGGGAGACAATGCAGTTTCTTTATTATACAGTTTATTTTATGTTTTTGTCTGCAAATAAAATTGTTTATAACCAGCCTTACTATCCTACACTCACTACAATGCTCCTCCACTCAGTAAAGTTATTCCAATTATTCTTTCATGTCAATGATGAAACATAAAGTTAGTAAAGATGTGAGAGTAAGAAGTAAACAAACCTGTTCTGTGTAACACAACTTGATGCTTCTTGAAAACAGCGTCCAGTAGTTGACGTTGTCGCGAGTTCTCCTCTTTTGTTGGAGAAAGTTCCCCCTCGTACTCTGCTATCTTTCTTTATAACACTACAAATATTTCTCCCACAGCCGCAGTTAGTCGCTAATTAACCAACACTCTCAGCATTTTGCGTAGCGATGTGTTGATAACTTCCGGGTGTATTTTGTTAGCAGCTAACAAGCTAAGCTAAGTTGCGAGTTAAGTTCGCCGAAGAAGCTTCAAAGTTCACTGAGTTTAGTTCATTCTGACACGAAGAACGAATAAAGTTTAGTTTGTCACACCTAAACGAATAGGTACAAACGTAAAAATGAAGGAATCAACGCAGATTTAAAACCCACACTGCTCCGCTGCCTTTTACAAGACGATCGGTGACAGAAAACATGATCAGCCTGCGCATGTGCAAGTGATAGTTTACGTCACTTCCTATTGACTTGTTTCCTCTTTTATACATTATTTGCATGCAAACGCGACATTACAATTCACAAAAAAATCAACACACAACTCGTCCATGGTGTACGCTGCCTTCCGCCCAAATGCAGCGGGGATAGGCTCCAGCCACCCCCACTACCCCGAGAGGGACAAGCGCATACTTGCCAACCCTCCCGAATTTTCCGGGAGACTCCCGAAATTCAGCGCCTCTCCCGAAAACATCCCGGGACAAATATTCTACCGAAAATCTCCCGATTTTCCGCCGGAGCTGGAGGCCACGCCCCCTCCAGCTCCATGCGGACCTGAGTGAGGACAGCCTTTTTTCACAACGGGAGGACAACATGGTGACAAGAACTAAATCATCCAGACAAGAGATAAATTGTATTATTATGTTTATCTCACCTAAAAATAAATATATGTATTAATTTAAAAAAAAAAAAACCTAAATAAATGTTTACTATATTTTGCTAAAAACATCAAAATGAATTGTATTTTTATTTGTATTTTTTCTGACTCCTTATTACATCCAGGTATTAGAATTATACATTAAAATAAGCATATTTGAAATAATTAATTTTAAATTATCATAATAATTCATTTAAAATGGCGATATTTAATTATTAAAATAATTGCTTGTTTATCAACAACTTTAGCATTTTATTCATTACATTTTGAAGCTCTCAGAAGCCAAGTTATGTTACATTCCTTAAGATTTATTTATGCAAGTTTGAAGTATCAATTATCTAAACACAGTTTTGTTTGCATATTTTCAGGATATATATATATATATATATATATATATATATATATATATATATATATATATATATATATATATATATATATATATATATATATTGTTAGAGCCATTTACTCTTTCTATCCGTCAAAGTCATGACATCACTAAAGGGGTTGGCTCAAGGCCAAGTGCCAGTCTACTTAGGGAGGGGCTGGGATCTTGCTCAGGTGTTGCTGAGTGGAGGCGCAACAGTTTTTGACTGTGACAGGCTTTGAATTGTTTGTTCCCGTTTATTTTCCGTTTTTGTAACAAAGTGAGTTTGATTTATGACTGTATGTTAATAAATATTTTTGTTAAACATGGACAGTGGACACAATTTTGGACATCAATTATTAGCCAGCTGCACACGTCTAAACTAGCTTCAGTTATATTCGGCAACCAGTAGCAGTAATAGTTTAGGACTTTACCGCTACATTTAGTCAAAAACTGCCTCATCGGAACGCGAGTTGTTTATTAGGAAGCAACAAGCTACGAGGCTCGTTTTGGAAGAGGAACGCACGGGCCGCTGTCAGCGTTTGTTTGGTGATCGGCGGCGGAGGAAACGGATCGGCGAAGCGGCGGAGACCATCTGCAATCAAGCTCTGCATCGGCAGCTACGAGTCCCACTGGAGAGCTACAGGGTCGCTCATTGGGGACAGCAGTCAGCAGCAGCAGCAGCAGATCATCCCACCGAGCCAAGCAGCGCGCGTGCGTGCAGTGCGTGGAGGAGGACGCGGAGCAGCGTTGAGCCCGTCCTACACCTGTGTGGTATGTTTTAGCGGCGCGTCGACATAAACAAAAGCAAAACGGCCATTGTTAAAATGTGTGCACACAAATATTGAAAAAACCCAATGCATTGGTGACTATTTGACTTGACTTGAGCGCGGGTTGAAAAACTTTGACTTTTTCCAAATGGAGGAGGAGAGAGCACAAATGTGCGCTGACGAACATAAACAGCCACAGGAGGACAATGTGGCTGAACGTGACAATGTTGGGCAAGGGGTTGAAGGGAAAAAACGTGTGGTAAAAATGACACCCAAAGCTCTAGGTCACAAAATTGAAAGTTTGCAGGGGGAAAGAAAATCAAAGTTGCAAAGACTATCAACGCTGAAAGAGGGGGTCATTGCCCTGTTAAATGACGAAACACGTTCACATGAGCTAAGGGAGGAATTTAGCAGGTTTATGGGTTTTTATCATGAAACCAGAAAAGTGCACAAAACTTTGTTGTCTCTTTTACCAGATGATGAGTGTACTAAACATGAGATATGGTACAAAGCAAAAATGTTGAATTTTGATGGTTTTATTGACAAGGTTGACAGGTTGATGTATTCTCAAAATGATGATGATGACAATGATGATGATGATGAAGTTATAAATGATGGTTCTGCTGTTGATGGTGTTGAAAATGAAAGTGTACAACCCCACGACAGCATTTCAAATGTGCAATCCAATGTCATATCAAAGCTCAATAATTCCGTATCCTCAAACAAAAGCAAAAGGTCTTCCACTTCTTCTGCTCGCATAATAGCAGAGGCAGATAAGGCAGCACTTATTGCCCGTGCTATTGCTATAAAAGACATTCATGCATTGGAGGCGCAGGCAGCAGCTCTAAAGAGGGAACAGGAGGAACAAGCAGAGGCCATAAGGAGGAAAAAGGAGCAAATGGAGTTGGATGCTCAAATAGCATCCCACAATGCTAAATTGTCTGTCCTCCAGGAAGCCAGTGTTTCTGGCAGGAGCAAAAAGTCTGATGGAATGGAGTCCTATTATAGACAAGAGACAAAACTGAGAAAAGTGCCTGCACAGCCTGTAGAACAACTTCATCAGTCTGTTAAAGCTGCTCCTTCAGAGCTTCACACAGCCAAGAAGGCCCCAAACAAGGTTCATTCACACCCTCAACCAAACAAACCACTTCGCTCATCAACTTTGGATCCTGTGGAAAACCAATCAAGGCAACATTTACCTCAAGCAGCTCAATCATTTCAAGGCAATAATACAATACCAGGTGAATTCCACACTGTATTACAAAGGCAAAATGAAATGATGGCACTCCTGGTTCAAGCACAAACCTCCCAATTACTTCCACACAGACACATTCCGGTTTTTGAAGGTGACCCATTGCAGTTTCAGGCTTTTATAAAAGCATTTGAGCATTGTGTGGAGGCAAAAACCAATGATTGTGGTGACTGCTTATACTATCTGGAGCAGTTTACCAAAGGACAGTCGAGAGATTTGGTGCGCAGTTGCCTCTATATGCCTACAGAGAGGGGCTATGCTACAGCAAAACACCTACTAAGGGAACACTTTGGAAATCCTTCAAAAATAACAGCAGCCTACCTGGACAAAATCATGGTTTGGCCAAACATCAAATCTGAGGATGTAAAAAATCTCCAAGCTTATGCACTGTACTTGCGAGAATGCTCCAATGCGATGGAAGAGCTGCAATACTTGGATGAGCTCAATATGCCAGCTAGCATGAAGATGCTCATACAAAAGCTTCCTTACAAATTAAGGGACCAGTGGAGAGGAAAAGCAGCTGACATTGTTGACCAACAAAAGCGACGCGCTTGTTTCATAGACATTGTGAAATTTATTGAACATCAGGTCAGAATTGCTTCAGATCCTGTCTTTGGTGACATTCAGGACATTCCTCTGAATAAAACAATAACCAAACTCAAGCCTATACATCAAAGCAAATCACAGTTCAGAAGGAACAGTTTTGCAACTCATGTGGCAGTTGCCACTGAACCAAAACCGGATCCACACCTGAATAAGTTTATGAACACCTCCAAGACAAACTCTATTTCCTGTCTTTACTGTAAAAGTGAACATGCATTGGAGCACTGTCAGATATTGGGAAAGAAGGCGCACGGCGAAAAGCTTGACTTTTTAAAAGAAAAAGGCCTGTGTTTTGGTTGCCTGTGCACAGGGCACCTTAGCAAGAGTTGCAACAGGCGCATCACTTGCTCTTTCTGCAACAAGACTCATCCCGAAGTGCTACATATTGACAGGAGGCATCTGGAAAATGGAGAAAATAGCCAACTACCAAAGGTAAAAGCAGAGATTTGCACTACATCATCAACTTGTGGCCATACAGGGACTGGCAAATATGGAATTTTACCTATCCTGCCCGTTCAAGTGAAGTGCTCAAAGGGCTCCAAGGCATCAAAATTCCTCGAATAATTGCCAACGTGGACCTGTTAATTGGTACCAACGCCTCCAAGTTAATGGAACCATGGGAGGTGATTAACAGCCACGGAGACGGACCCTATGCTGTCAGAACCCTATTGGGGTGGGTAATTAATGGGCCATTACAAGGAAATGACACGCATAATGCGAGCCCCACAGTTACTGTTAATCGCACAATCGTCAACAGGTTGGAGGAACTGCTTATAAACCAGTACATGCATGATTTCAATGAGCAGGGTCCTAAATATCAAGAGGAGATGTCAAGAGAGGAAATGAAGTACATGGAACTTGTGGAAAGCTCTGTTCAGCTCCAAGACGGACATTACCAAATGAAGTTGCCCTTCAAATCAGAAAATACTTCCTTGCCAAATAACATCTGTGTTGCTAAGCAACGTATCCGTGGCCTGGAAAGGAGACTGCAGAGGAATACAGATTTCCACAGTGAGTACACAAGCTTCCTCACTGACGTCATTAATAAAGGCTATGCGGAACAAGTGCCACAACACCAGTTAAAACCACGTGAAGGAGGTGTGTGGTATATACCGCACCATGGTGTATACCACCCTAGGAAGGGCAAGCTGCGGGTGGTGTTTGACTGTGGAGCAGAGTTTAAAGGGGTCTCACTCAACAGTCAACTCCTACAAGGCCCTAACCTAACCAACTCCTTAGTAGGAGTCCTTCTACGGTTCAGACAAGAATTTTTGGCAGTAATGGCAGACATAGAGGCCATGTTCCACCAAGTCAAGGTGGCAGAAGAGCACAGGGATTTTTTGAGATTCCTGTGGTGGCCTGAAGGGGACTTGAAGCAAGATTTTGTGGAACATCGCATGTGTGTTCATTTGTTCGGAGCAGTTTCGTCACCCAGCTGCTCGTGCTTTGCTCTTAGAAAGACCGCTAACGACAACAAGCACAGCTTTCCAGTAGAGGTTATCGACACCATTAACAGGAACTTCTACATGGATGACCTGCTGAAAAGCCTTCCCTCTGATGAGGTTGCTGCCGGCTTGATCTCTGAGCTCAGGTCTGTCTACCAGAAAGGAGGTTTCAATCTCACAAAATGGATCAGCAATAGCCGGAAGGTGCTTCAAAGCATCCCAGAAGAACACAAATCAAAAACCCTGCATGAACTAGATCTGGACAGAGACAAGTTACCAATGGAAAGAGCTTTAGGTCTTCAGTGGTGCATTGAGACAGACACCTTTACCTTCAAGTTAAGTGTCAAGGAGAAGCCCCGCACAAAGCGCGGCATGCTGTCCATAATCAGTTCTGTCTATGATCCGCTAGGATTCCTAGCACCACTCATACTCCTTGCTAAGCTGTTGTTGCAGGAGTTATGCAGACAGAAGTGTGATTGGGATGACCCGATACCTCAAGCCTTCCAGCACAAGTGGAACAAATGGCTAGCAGACCTTGAGAAAGTGGCAGATTTCAAGATCCATCGTTGTATCCAGCCCAAGAACTTCGGAGGTATTGCAACGGCCCAATTGCATCACTTCTCAGATGCTAGTGAAGATGCCTATGGTACTGTCACATACCTCAAAATGGAAAACACACAGAAAGTAGTTCATGTTGTTTTCTTGTTTGGAAAGGCCCGAGTGGCTCCGCTGAAGCCTGTCACCATACCTCGCCTGGAACTCACAGCGGCCGTCGTCGCTGTTAGAGTGGACAAAATGCTCCAGGCAGAGCTGCAGCTTCCTCTGGAAAAATCTGTATTTTGGACAGATAGCACATCAGTTCTAAAGTACATAAAAAACGAAGATAAGAGGTTCAAGACATTTGTTGCAAACAGGGTGACAACAATAAGGGACCACACAGATGTGTCACAGTGGCGATACATCTCCACAACAAAAAACCCAGCCGACGATGCTTCAAGAGGATTGAAGGCAGAAGATCTGGTCAAACAGAGATGGATTGGAAGCCCAATGTTTCTATGGGAGCCTAAGGAAAACTGGCCAGAAGGGCCCATAGACATCAATGTTTCTGCTGAGGACCCAGAAGTTAAACGCAATCTCACAGTGAATGCAACTGTTGTTAATGATGTGAACGCTACTCATCAACTAATAACTTATTTCTCTGACTGGCAAAGATTGAAGGTTGCAGTTGCCTGGATCCTTAAGCTAAAAAAGGTCTTGCTAAACATGAGTAGGAAAAGAAGACAGCTACAGTCTACACGTACTGTTGGTAATGGATCACTAGTAATGTATGTGCATAAGGAAATGCAGGCTGTGAGAGCTTCACTGGGAAGCCAGAAGTTGTCTCTTGATGATCTCTCAGAAGCAGAGATATCAATAATTTCTTTTTGTCAGCAAGAAAGATTCCACAGCGAAATCACTTCATTAACCTCTGGGAAACCAGTACAAAAGAGCAGCTCCATCTACAAGCTGGATCCAATTCTAGATGGAGGTCTTCTGAGAGTTGGGGGTCGACTGAACAAAGCAGCTATGCCCGAAGATGTAAGGCATCCCCTCATCTTATCTAAAGACCAACACATCTCCAGCCTTATTCTCCGGCATTTCCACCAACTACTTGGTCATGGAGGAAGGAATCATATACTTTCAACTGTAAGGAAAAAGTTTTGGATCACAAACGCCAATTCCGCGGTGAGAAAGGTCACCACAAAGTGCAGATTCTGCAGACAATACAGAGGAAAGACTGGTGAACAAAAAATGGCGGACCTGCCCACAGAGAGAGTCACTCCAGATCTTCCCCCGTTCACAAACGTGGGCGTGGACTATTTTGGCCCCATCAACGTGAAAAGAGGGCGCAGCATCGTAAAGCGTTATGGAGTAATATTCACTTGCATGGCAAGTAGAGCTGTTCATCTGGAAGTGGCTTACTCCCTCGATACAAGCTCATGCATTAACGCTATCAGAAGATTCGTCTGTAGAAGAGGACAAGTTTCCCACATGAGATCCGACAACGGTACCAACTTTGTGGGAACAGAAAGGGAGCTAAGAGAGGCCTTGGCTTCCTTTGATCAAGCCCTTATCGAAAGATCTCTCGCACAAAAGGGAATCAAATGGAGTTTCAACCCACCGGCTGCTTCTCATTATGGTGGCATATGGGAGCGCATCATCAGAATGATCAGAAAGATCTTAAGTGCCGTGCTTCGCCAACAAACACTGGACGATGAAGGCTTTCAAACTGTGTTGTGCGAAGTTGAAGCTATGCTAAATGATCGCCCCATCACAAGACCATCGGATGACCCAAATGACCTTGAGGCTCTGACGCTAAATCACTTACTCCTTATGAAAGGAAAACCAGTTCTTCCACCAGGTCTGTTTACAAAGATGGATCTGTATGCAAAAAGAAGATGGAGACAGAGTCAATATATCGCTGACCTTTTTTGGAAAAGGTAGATTCACGAGTATTTACCATTGCTACAAGAGCGACAAAAATGGACAAATGAAAAAAGATGTTTCACACCAGGAGATATTGTTACAGTAGTGGATGCTTCAGCACCAAGAGGAAGTTGGATCCTTGGAAGAATACTGGAAACATTTCCTGATAGGAAAGGCCTTGTACGTTCAGTTCGTCTGCAAACCAAAACGAGCATAATAGAAAGACCCGTAACAAAGATATGCCTTCTATGTGAAGGTATGGAGTAAAATAACTGCATTATTGCAAAAGGGAACCTGAAAACCTAAGAAAGAGGGTTTGTTTTGGTATTATGGCTCTATTTTTATTTTATTTATTTGTAATTAAATTGCTCTGTTCGTCACGCCAGTAGCAATTAGGGGCTGGTGTGTTAGAGCCATTTACTCTTTCTATCCGTCAAAGTCATGACGTCACTAAAGGGGTTGGCTCAAGGCCAAGTGCCAGTCTACTTAGGGAGGGGCTGGGATCTTGCTCAGGTGTTGCTGAGTGGAGGCGCAACAGTTTTTGACTGTGCCAGGCTTTGATTTGTTTGCTCCCGTTTATTTTTCGGTTTTGTTACAAAGTAAGTTTGATTTATGTGGCTGTATGTTAATGAATCCATCCATCCATTTTCTACCGCTTATTCCCTTTGGGGTCGCGGGGGGCGCTGGAGCCTAAATATTTTTGTTAAATATGGACACAATTCTGGACATCAATTATTAGCCAGCCGCACACGTCTAAACTAGCTTCAGTTTTATTCGGCAACCAGTAGCAGTAATAGTTTAGGACTTTACCGCTACAGATATATTGCTTAGTCCTAAAGCTATTGAATTTTTTTTTTTTACACATTGCTCAAAAATCAGCAAAATATCTTTTTTTTTTTAATTAGAGTTGTACTATAAACAGCTGGTGACCATTTATTTGTGGTGCAGTTGGCGAAACAGTGTGATGTACACTTATAAAGTTATGAATAACCATACAAATTATTCATAAAAATGCCAAACAATATATAATAAGTATCCAATAGGACACTTTCTACATCTGTAATTATTACAGTGACTTGGCAATGTATAATAATTTAGATTTTTATTTTTTTACTAATGTATTTTGCTTGTCAGGGGTTGTTCTTTGTAGACGGTCCCTAAGTAGTGGTCTTAGCCTCCGCTATTGAAAAAGCACACCGTCGGGTTTCCTGCCCGGACCACAGATTGTATTGTTGCTGAAAATGAGCTCGTAGCTCACTGTCTCCGTTGCTATGGCTAGAAAGAGGTACTATTTGTTCTTAAAATATGTTCTCTTTTTTTTCAGCTATTCAGCTGTTATCTCTGAATGTGCCGATCTCTTTCTAACTTTACGGTAGTAGCTTCGTCGACGTTTTGTTTCCATTCCGGTGTTTGGATTTTCCACCGGGAAACAAGACTATATGGTAGGTGTAGTAAAGTGACTTACTCGTTATTATGCTCAACTCGAACTTTATTGAAGCCCAGCGCACAGATACATCACTGCTAGTGTTGCAGGTCCCAAGTAGCCAGGACAAGCGGTCAGATAATAATGTCCTGTTATACAGGAGGAAATAAGCACACAGAACGTTTCAGTTGGTCACAGACTGGTCGCTCTCGTCAGAATTTATTAACAGAATTTACAAATCCACAATTCACTTAATTTCCCATATATTTTGTCACTTTGTATTATCATGTCAATGTCTTTTACTTTATCTTCACCTCTATTTTCATCAAAACACTCAATAAACTATCATTAAACTGTTACTGTATCACTGGAGTTATAATTACCATAACAATACTGTATGCCTTTGCCATATATTTTCACATATCCACATCATCACTCCAAAACATACAATATAGTGCTCAATTAGACATTATTTCACTGTCTTGTCTTTCTCAGGAATATTCACCTTTAACTTAATGCACAATTTAGCAACATTCATTTAAATACTTTACTTTTCTTCATATTCTTCTTCTTATATAGCAGCTTTAAGTTACTGTACTTGAAATGTTCATTGACCATTCCTGAGAGCTTAACTTATATAATCATGTCCAAACATAACAAAATAGCATGTAAAACCTATTTCAGAACACACACATTATACAAATATACATATGAAATCAATAAGAAAACGGGAGCTCTAATTTGGGAGTCTGAATTAGGATCAGAAGTTCCTATATAAACATTGCGCACTCACGTCGCCATTTTGTATTGATTAATACAGCTGTGCACCGGATTCATTCACAAATACAAACTACAACTCACAAACACTTTAGAGTTAGGCTCCACCATCAGAATGTGTACTTAAACTTAGAAAAAAACATGGATATTATTCAGTGAGTTGTTTTACCAAAACTAACCTGTTATACAGGAGGAAAAAAGCACACAGAACGTTTCAGTTGGTCACAGACTGGTCGCTCTCGTCAGAATGACAAGACACTTCCGGTCTGTAGGTGATCGCATTCAATTGGGAAGAAACGCCCTGCTGCCCCCTACTGACCAATGTGAATATTGATAAATGTGGAATGACAGCTCCAAAAACGAATTCAAACCATAAAATAAAATAAATATATCAACACAAAAAATGTGACACATTATGGGTGGGTCACACGCTCCCCGACAAAGAAAATGACTCCCGGCATTCAAAACAAAATACTCTTTTAAATACACTTTTTTTTTTTCAAATCAAAACTTGTATGTTAGTATGCAAAGGAAGGTACAATGTATGGCATCATGACGGTGTATGGCAGTGTTGGATATAGTGTGGGATAGGGTGGGTAATGTGGTGTTGGGCCTGACTGTATTCCCCATGCTGGCAATGTCTGCGGCCCACAAAGTCCAATATTGTTGACTGACCCAATTGACTGGTAGGATGGCTGACCAAGAGACTCGTAAGTCAGTGTCCTGGGTGGTCTCCTGACTCGCACTGGTCTCCTGACTGAACCACACTGAGAGGAAGTAGGACTGTCCTGGTTAGTGTCATATCTGGGTTGGCAATGTTCATTTTCAGCATTCTGTTCATATTCGTGTTCACTGGATTGTTCTTGCTCCATCAGTTCAGGTTCCTCTGCTGTGAAGCTGGGAGGCTGTCTGTGCTCTCCTGCTTGTGTGGTCATCCTTGCTTGTTCATGTAAGGATGGAGAAGTAACATGGTTTCTATTAGGCACATGGGTGGTTGTTATATTTGACCTTTGTGACTCGGCTGGCCTTGATACTCTGAGCCAGTACTGTGGTCTTGGGCCATCTTCATCAGAGTCAGATGAAGCACTGCTTTGGAATGTCTCTCTCTCTGCATTCCTTTCAACCTGACTCCTATTCCTTTGTCTCTCTTTAGTCGGTGCTTGGTTCTTTGACTGTTCAGCCACACTCACAGGTAAGTCGTTCACAAGGTGGAGGAGATTCCTATGTAGAGTACGGACTTTGCCACCACCTGTCTCTGGAGACACTTTGTAAACAGGGCTGTCATTTATTTGTTCCTTAACAATGTTTACCGTTTGTTCCCAGTAGGACCTCAGCTTTCCTTGGCCTCCTCTCTCACTCATGTTGAGAACTAAAACCCTGTCACCAGGCTGTAGAACAATCCCCTTCACATGAAGGTCATATCGTCTCTTGCCTCGTGCACTGGACTGCTGACTGTTCTCAGATGCAATGCGGTAGGCCTCTTTCATTCTCACAGCCCATTTGTCGGTGTACCCTTGGGGTGTTTCACCCTCCTCTTCAGAGGACAGACCAAAGAGCAGATCAACAGGGAGGCGGGGGTGGCGCCCAAACATGAGGTAGTGGGGTGAGAAACCTGTGGCCTCGTGTCTAGTGCAGTTGTATGCGTGCACCACCTGTGGTAAATGATCCTTCCAGTTGCTCTTTTTCTCCTCTTGCAGTGTTCTCAACATCTGAAGCAACGTCCGATTGAATCTCTCGGCAGGGTTTCCCTGTGGATGGTACAGGGTTGTCCTGGAGTGTCCCACCCCGGACAGTTGCTGAAGGGTCTTAAACAGGGAGTTCTCGAACTCTCTGCCTTGATCATGGTGCAATTTGGATAAAAAACCAAACCGAGGGATGAAGTCATTAAATATTTTCTCTGCAGCTGTTCTGCCTGACTTGTTTCGTGTTGGATATGCTTGGGCAAATCTGGTGAAGTGGTCTATGACTACTAAGATGTATTCGTATCCACCCTTGCTTTGCTCCAAGTGCATGTAATCGATAGACACAAGCTCAAGAGGTGCACTGGTCGTAATACTGCCCATTGGTGCTCTATCATGGACCACAGGTTTCTTTTTCTTGATACAGGGGCACTGTTTTGTGACATAAACCTCAATGTCCTTTTTCATGAAGGGCCAATAGAAACGATCTCTTGCCAGCCCAATGACTCGTTCTGATCCTAGATGAGCCATGTCATCATGGAGATGCTTCAATACAAGGGGCCGATATTCAGAAGGTAGGACGAGCTGCTGTCGACCCCCTGCACTCCTGTACAGTAGGCCACATTCCATATACAGTTTACCCCACTCATGCATGAGTCTTTTCACAGGGCCACCTGCTTTCTTCCTGTCCTCATTTGTCAGTGCTGTTTTTGTCTGTTTCAGCTTGATTATCTCACTGATGGCTGCATCCTGCCTCTGAGATCTGATTAGTTCACTTTGGCTGATGGTCGGTACTGGGGACTTAACTTGAGACTCTGAACTTTGGGCCAGGTTAAGAGAAGCAACATAGGCAATGTCATACCTTTTTGCAGCCTCACTTCCTTCCCAAGTAGCATGTATTGCATCTCTGTCGAGCTCTTCAGTACACTCCTCAACAAAACGGTTTATGTCCAGTGGGAGACGAGACCGTGTGTCAGCATCCACATTGACTTTTCCTGGCCTGTACTTTAGGTTGAATCTGAAGTCAGCAAGCTCTCCAACCCATCTGTAGCCTGTGGCGTTCAGCTTTGCAGTACTCATCACGTATGTTAGTGGATTATTGTCTGTATACACTGTGAAGGATGGGGCGTAAAACAGATAATCCCTGAATTTTTCACATACCGCCCACTTTAAGACTAAGAACTCCAGCTTTCCAGAGTGAAAGTTATAGTTCTTTTCAGCGGGGGTCAATGTCCTTGAACCATATGCAATGACTTTCAGCTTTCCACTCTGTCGCTGGTACAAGACTGCACCGAGTCCCTGCTGACAGGCGTCTCTGTGTAGTGTAAAGGGAAGTTCAAAGTCAGGGTATGCTAGTGTAGGTGGGTGTGACAGGACGTTAATGAGCTGCTCGAGGATGGTCTGGTGACAATCAGTCCACTGAATGGGGGTCTTTGAAGGCAACTGTGCTCCTTTACCTTTCTTTATCTTCCCCTGTGTTGCATCAGGATTTCCTTTCACTTGTAGCAGCCCATATATTGGCTTAGCGATGCGGGAGAAATCTTGAATGTACATCCTATAGTAACTCAGAAAACCTAACAGTTTACGGACATCCCCCACTGTAGTGGGTCTTTTCTCCCTCAGTGACATTACAGACTCGATGTCTTTTGGGTCTATTCTCACCCATTAGCTGACACTAACCTCCCCACATACCTGACCTCTGGTTTGAACAACTCACATTTTGTGGGTCGCAGCTTGACTCCATAACGTTGCAGGGCTCTCAGGACACGACGCACTGCATCGACATGATCAGCAAAGGTCTTGGAGTAGCAGAGGATGTCGTCAAGGTAAGGAATACAGCAGTCGTCACGCAAGGTGACAAGCATCTCCTCCATGCTGCGTTGGAAAGCAGCAGGGGCATTGCTGAGACCAAACGGTATTCTCACCCACTCATATAGACCCCAAGGCGATATGAAGGCTGTCATGTGGCGGGATCCTTCAGCTATGTAGCCCTGATGATAGGCTTTGCCTTGGTCAAGAATGGTGAACCAGCTGTGGCCGCCCAGGGTGTCCAATAGATCCTGGATGCGAGGCAGTGGGTGGCGATCTGGCAATGTTTTCTGGTTCAACTGCCTGTAATCAATACACAGTCTTAGAGATCCATCACGTTTTCTGACACAGACAACAGGTGCTGCAAAGGGTGATTTTGACTTGACGATCCAGCCCTTTGCAAGCAGCTCTTGGATGTACTGTTTGACCTCTTGATAGAGTGGTTTGGGAATGGATGAATATGTTTTTTGGACTGGAATGTCATCTTTCAGACTGATGGTCATATGGAGGGTTGGGATGTTCCCAATGTCACCATCATTGCGAGCAAAAGCTCCTGATTCCTCCATCAATATTTGTTTCACCTCCTCTTGTTGATCATCTGTCAGATGACTGACATCCACTGGTGGGTGCCACAGGTCTGCAGTGGGTGGGACCTGATTAGAATTGGGGGGAGGTGAGGAGTCAACAGTGTTAACATGAATGCTCTTATGGTCACTGTGGGGACTGTCTGTCTCTATGACTTTGTCAATGGGCTCAATGATGCCTAGGACTGTGAAGCTTGGCAAGGTCACATCATGTTGGGAGTGGTTTGACACTGGAACTTTAATGAAACACCTGTCTGTCTGGTGAATCTCCATTAAGCCTGCTCCAATGCTCAATGACTCCAGCTGTACACTGTCAAGGTTGGGTTCAAACAACACAAATGACTCTGAGGGGTTGATATTGGCTGGAACCCTGCACTTAATGTGAACTACCTGACCTGAACAAATTGTGACCTCTTTGAAACCCACTTTTACAGCAGCATTTTCCTCTTTTGGGGAGTTCTGAGTCCGAATAAAACTCACTATGGCCCCTGCACTAACATCATCAATCTCCATGGCACCTGCAAGGAGGTTAGACAGAATGGACATGAGTTTAGGCCGGCCTTCATTACTCTTAATGAGTTCTTGGATTACATTAAAACCAACTAATGGTCTGTCTAGTTTCAGGCAACTCACTAGGAAGGGTACACGGATGGATAAGTCTGGATCATCATTGCCTTGCAGGTTTACCACCACTTCAACCCATCCGTCGTAAGGCACTTCATCACCCGTGACTGCCGAAACATTCAGCTCATTGTCCAGTAGCTCACAGAGAGGTCGAATATCTTGGCTAGGTAGATACTTGTTCTTCCACGTGCGGTCAATTAGGCTCACATTGGCTCCTGTGTCCAGCAGGACAGTGACAGCGTAGCCACCCATACTACATTTCAGCAGGGATTTGCGGCCAATTAGTGGGGCTACTAGCTTGCATGGCTGTGAGGTATTTTGAGATTGTATTGTGTTGGCATCACTGATTTTAACTGGCTTTTGTTTTAGGCCTGTTTGGGGTTGGGACATGGGTGCAGGAGCGGTCAAAGGTTGTCCCTCTGTCTTGACCGCACCCCGTTTCCCAACAGTTTCTGTTTCTTCAAGCACCCAACTGCACGATGGCCTTCTTCTCCGCATGCAAAGCAGTGGTTGCAATTTGGATTGGACTGGGCGACACATTGTGTGCAGCCATAGGGTCTCTGTGTCTTTCTCTCAGTTCTGGGCTTTTCAGGGTCACAGTAAGAGGTTGGTGTACAGCGCTGATCTGGTGCATGAGCCTGTGTGACCAGCTGTTTCAGGGTCTCCATTGCCTGGGTCAATGCTTCAACCTGGGAGCTAAGTCTCTGTATTGTGTCATCTTTATTAACAGTGTTGACTTTTACCTCACTCTTAACTTTCTCCTCAGGTTCAGCCTGGGTGCTATGGGCCTGACTTACTTTGCGGGCAGAGCTGCGACCAAATCTGCGCTTTCTCTCACTTTCCTCTGTGGTGGTCTTTATCACCTATCGCAGCAAAGCTTCATCAGATACTGTTGGGTCACCAAGGAGAGGCTTGAGCTCACGCCTGACATCATCATACTTCTCTCCTATTCCCTGACATAATGTGTTCAAGAATATGCACTGTATTGTGGAGGTATCATACTTAACTACTGAGCTTGTTTGTTTAGTAGTGAACATAATCTTTTGTTTGAGGCCAATCATTCTATACAAGAATTGCTGTGGTGTCTCATTTTCATATTGCTTGGCACACATCAAGTCCTGAAAGAGCTCTGTGCATCCCTTTTCACCTAGGTGTGACTGGAGGAAGCTTTTGAGTTCTGTGACAGTCAGGTCGTCTTTGTTTGTCAACATATCTCTGAAGTTGCCAGGTTTGATTGTACGGAGCACCCCTCTAATGACCTCACCCTCAGTGTGTTTCTCTCTGAGACCTTCATCTATTTGTTTGCATAAGCTGTTGTAGCTGAGGTCAGATGTAGTGTCACTTATTTGGCCCCCATGTATCCTGTACTCTTTTCGCTGGAGATAAGCAAGATCTTGTAGGGAGACCAACCTCTCTGAGGTTTGGCGTGGTGTGGGTTCAATATCACTATGGTGACGTGGCTGGCTGCCAACTTGTGCTTGGGTTCTTTGAGTCATTAGGGGGTCATTTGCATCATGGTTGTTCAGGTGTGGGTCAGTTGTGGTTGTCAGGCCAGAAGATGTGATGGGAGTCACACATTCCTGTAACTTCCTGCCTAGTTCTTCATACATGGCTTGTAGCTGCTTCATATCTGGTGTGGTTGTGTGGGTGTGTGTACTGGGGTTAGTGTGTGGATATGTAGTATCACCTGAGCGTGTGGGTGGTGCATTTGAACAAGATGGCTCATCATTTGAAACAAAAACAGGCAATTCAAAACAATCACGTTTTTTGATAACCTTCAATATTACATCATTCAATATCATCAAACGACCAATACCCTCATCATTAGAATTAAACAGATCATCAGATTGCATAAAGGAAAGGATATGGTCGATGCAGCTTTCTTCATCGGTTAAGCTCAGCTCATCTGTGCCTGGATGATCAATTCTGATGGACATCGCCACCTCATAGGCTTCGGTGCCTGAGAGATGGTATAGTTGCTTTTTGATGCTCCATAAGAGTTATTTTCGTCCTTCAGACATGGCCTTAGCTGCAGTGATGACACCTTGCTTCTGTCGTCGCTCTGCGGCCACTTCACCTCGCCTCTGTAGTCGCACTAAGTCACTGTAGTCGCACTGCAGTCTTTGTAGTCGCACTGCAGTCTCTGTAGTCGCTTTGGCTCTATGGTCGCACGTCACCTCTGTACTGAAGTCGTACTGCAGTCAGGCCACCTCTGCACTGTAGTTGTCCTGCAGTCGCGCCACCTCTTCTCTGTAGCCGCACTGTAGACACACCACCTCTGCTCTGTCGCCGCACCGCAGACACGCCACCTCACTTCAGTAACGTGCAGTCACTCTGGCCTTACGGGTTCATATATATATCACTGGATCAGCAACCGTCAAACCATCAATGGCATTGCCGATCCCGGACGAGCCCCCAAATATCTGTTGCAGGTCCCAAGTAGCCAGGACAAGCAGTCAGATAATAATGTCCTGTTATACAGGAGGAAATAAGCACACAGAACGTTTCAGTTGGTCACAGACTGGTCGCGCTCGTCAGAATTTATTAACAGAATTTACAAATCCACAATTCACTTAATTTCCCATATATTTTGTCACTTTGTATTATCATGTCAATGTCTTTTACTTTATCTTCACCTCTATTTTCATCAAAACACTCAATAAACTATCATTAAACTGTTACTGTATCACTGGAGTTATAATTACCATAACAATACTGTATGCCTTTGCCATATATTTTCACATATCCACATCATCACTCCAAAACATACAATATAGTGCTCAATTAGACATTATTTCACTGTCTTGTCTTTCTCAGGAATATTCACCTTTAACTTAATGCACAATTTAGCAACATTCATTTAAATACTTTACTTTTCTTCATATTCTTCTTCTTATATAGCAGCTTTAAGTTACTGTACTTGAAATGTTCATTGACCATTCCTGAGAGCTTAACTTATATAATCATGTCTAAACATAACAAAATAGCATGTAAAACCTATTTCAGAACACACACATTATACAAATATACATATGAAATCAATAAGAAAACGGGAGCTCTAATTTGGGAGTCTGAATTAGGATCAGAAGTTCCTATATAAACATTGCGCACTCACGTCGCCATTTTGTATTGATTAATACAGCTGTGCACCGGATTCATTCAAAAATACAAACTACAACTCACAAACACTTTAGAGTTAGGCTCCACCATCAGAATGTGTACTTAAACTTAGAAAAAAACATGGATATTATTCAGTGAGTTGTTTTACCAAAACTAACCTGTTATACAAGAGGAAAAAAGCACACAGAACGTTTCAGTTGGTCACAGACTGGTCGCTCTCGTCAGAATGACAAGACACTTCCGGTCTGTAGGTGATCGCATTCAATTGGGAAGAAACGCCCTGCTGTCCCCTACTGACCAATGTGAATATTGATAAATGTGGAATGACAGCTCCAAAAACGAATTCAAACCATAAAATAAAATAAATATATCAACACAAAAAATGTGACACATTATGGGTGGGTCACACTAGCTTTACTCGTAGACATCTTATACCTAGGCGCAGCATTGGCTGCTGTGACGCGAGAAATTCGGCCGCCACCTTGAAGTGGCGATGAGGAGCCGGCGAGCAGCCTAAACTGACAGTTGACAGGTAGAAAACAAAGATGCCGGGCTGGTTTTCGGCGTTTTCCTGCTCAAATGAGCAGACTGTTGAAAATAGGAATCGGGGGATTACTTTTCACAAGTAAGATTTACCATTAGCGTACTATTGGTTGTATTTTGTGAAAAGAATATTACCACAGAGTTGAGAAGGAACACAGATCTTCAATAGTACTGAAATCGTAGCCGCTAGCAAACAAGACAATGACCATAATAGAATTGCTTGTCAATGAAATTAATACAATTTAAAAATGTCATGCTTGAATAATATAAAGTTGAAGTAAATGATGAAGATAAAGATTGTAAAAGCCAACAGGGGTAAAAGTTAGGACCACAGTCCAGATTGTGGGGGGGGGGGGGGGGGTAATATATGTTAGCTAACTAGACAATCAGATATTCAAATACTAACATTGTTGGGTAAGACAGAATTTGGTTTTATTCTGAATCCAGTGAAACAGATTGGGGGTTTTAGTTGATATAAAGACTTCCAGGTGTTTATATATGTTTATGTTTCCGACACCAGCAGATGACATGGCACCCCAAACCATCACTGATGGTGGAAACTTTACACTAGACTTCAGGCAACATGGATCCTGTGCCTCTCCTGTCTTCCTCCAGACTCTGGGACCTCGATTTCCAAAGGAAATGCAAAATTTGCATGGTTGGGTGATGGTTTGGGGTGCCATGTCATCTGCTGGTGTCGGTCCACTCTGTTTCCTGAGATCCAGGGTCAACGCAGCCGTCTACCAGCAAGTTTTAGAGCACTTCATGCTTCCTGCTGCTGACCTGCACTATGGAGATGGAGATTTCAAGTTCCAACAGGACTTGGCGCCTGCACACAGCGCAAAATCTACCCGTGCCTGGTTTACGGACCATGGTATTTCTGTTCTAAATTGGCCCGCCAACTCCCCTGACCTTAGCCCCATAGAAAATCTGTGGGGTATTGTGAAAAGGAAGATGCAGAATGCCAGACCCAAAAACGCAGAAGAGTTGAAGGCCACAATCAGAGCAACCTGGGCTCTCATAACACCTGAGCAGTGCCAGAAACTCATCGACTCCATGCCACGCCGCATTAACGCAGTAATTGAGGCAAAAGGAGCTCCAACCAAGTATTGAGTATTGTACATGCTCATATTTTTCATTTTCATACTTTTCAGTTGGCCAACATTTCTAAAAATCCCTTTTTTGTATTAGCCTTAAGTAATATTCTAATTTTGTGACACACGGAATTTTGGATTTTCATTTGTTGCCACTTCAAATCATCAAAATTAAATGAAATAAACATTTGAATGCATCAGTCTGTGTGCAATGAATAAATATAATGTACAAGTTACACCTTTTGAATGCAATTACTGAAATAAATCAAGTTTTTCAAAATATTCTAATTTACTGGCTTTTACCTGTATGTTTATGTTTAAGTATTTGGCAGACATACATTAAAAAATACATATAAAACAATCAATGTGAACATTATCATTTAAGGGAAGAATGTAATACAAAATATCAATACAAAGTGTCAAGACAGAATAAAGTCTGCTGCTGCAGCAACAGAGACACAGTCTATAGGTCCCTAAGATACATAGATATCTAATGTATTCATACATTGTTTATGTAGGATATACGCATGTATATATAACCTAATCATATTGTTTCTTGAATTTAAAAATAGGTGACCGTTTTTTCCCCCTTCTCTGGGATTATATTCCTAGTTTTGATCTCGGATGTCTAGTCATTTATAGCATAAAAGAATATTATATTACTGTTAAGCAAACTATGAATAATAAAACACGCCAAAACATGTGTCCTTTTAGCATAGCTACACGTATAACAAAAATAACGCGTGAAAATCAGTGGTATTCAGTGAGGTAAGATGAATTAAATGCGCTGACAGTTCATTGCTCCTGCCAAATGAATTGCACTGAGTGGAGCGGATCACCACTCCAAGATGGCGGCCCCGCGTCTCGTCAGCGCCAGTAGGCAGTAGCGCTCCATGCTGTGTCTACTTATAAGATGTCTATGGCTTTAGTGCTCTAAACAATGCACTGGCCCAGTTGCCTAGGACCCCGCCTGAACGCCTAGCGGTGGTCACGGTGATGCCTGATCAAAAATGGCACATTAACCTTACAACAGTAGGGATGGAACGATAGACGGTAATTATGATGACAGCGGCAAAAATCCCAACGGTTAGTATTATCCTTTTAAATTAAAACGATCTAAAAACGGAGATTGATAACTGCACTTTGATAAACTCACGGCGGACTGAATGGTGCCAGCTCGCTAGCTTAAATGCTAACATGAAAACAAGAGACACGCGTATTTCCCCGTTAAAAACAACACACCCCAGTCTAAACTTATAATAAACACATAAGCAACTAAAATATTAACTTGTGCACGTTGAACCTACAAGCTGTGCTCTCTTAGCACGGAACTATGATGATCGAGGAAAAGAGACGGAGGTGCTTTCAAGTACCGCTGAACAGAGTAGGACACTGACAACGCCCGCCAGAAGTGATACATAATTAGAATATATTGTATTTGTCATGTTTTTTTTCCATTTAAGTGAATCTTAAAGTGCTATAGTAAAACAAAGATTCACAGTAAAACGATACAAGTTTGGCTAGTAAGGCAGATACATCACTAAAAACTAAAACTCATCCATAAAGAAGACATGCAAAATAGTGGCTTTTCTAACAGTGTCTATTTTAGTTCTGTTTGAAAAGCTATTTGAGGAAATTCCACAATACTGTCATAATAATAACTGTGATAATTCTGGTCAAAATAACTGTACTGTATTGTGACACACATCATTACAGTATTTCTTCGACCCCTGGAAGAAAGAGAAGACATATGGAGATATTTTACCTTTGCAATGGTAAACAACAAGATACGTTGTAAACGCTGTGGCTCGATTTTCTCCGGTAAAAATACAACCAACTTGAAGAGCTTTCTGCAGGCTAGTCATCAGGACATCTACGCAACAGTAAGTAAGCCTAAACTAATAGTTCCAAATGACTCATACTGTACTGAATTACTGTTACTATTAAAGATAGTAGAGAAAAAGCAAGACTGCTTACTCAACCACTACTTTTACCCGCCAATTTAGAATAAAACTAGTTTGTTTCTTCTTGACCATTTAACATTCGGGGAAAAAATGCTTAATTTCAGCTACAATAGTTCAGTTCAGTTCAGTTTCGGTTTATTTCAAACATGCACACGATACAATGTAATGCATCACATGTTTCCAGTTGTTTCATTACATCACGTCCGATAAGGAGTAGGAAGAAGCTGAGTTTATTTAATCCTACCCCTTTTCATACCATAGCAATTTTATCCCATGTCCTTGTTCCCTGTAACAGAACAGTGAATAAATAAATAATATACTATAGTAAGTAAACAAATATTAAATACATTAATAATCTCTATCTAAAAAAAAAAAGGGTTCAAGATGTTCATCATAATTCTTGTTCTGTGTACTTTGTGAACACTCGTAGTTTGAACAGTCTCTTAAACTGAATCATATTGGTGCTTCATTTGATTTATTTGGTTAATACATTCCATAATACATACTGATATGCTAAAGGTTTTAAGTGTTGTACGAGCATACAAATGTTTTAAATTAGGTTTTCCTCTAAGGTTAAATTTCTCCTCTTTTGTTGAGAAGAATTGTTGTACATTCTTGGGTAGTAGCAGGTTATAGTTTGCTTTGTACATCATCTTAGCTGTCTGCAAATGCAACAAATCGTTGAATTTCTATATTTTGGATTCTATAAATAAACGGTTTGTATGTCCTCTATATCCAACATTATGTATTATTCTAACTGATCTTTTTTGTAACACTGTTAATAAATGAAGTGTAGTTGTTTCCCCATATTTCTACACAATAACTCCGATATGGTAACACTAGCGAGCAGTGAAGAATATGAAGTGATTTTTGGTCTACAACATGTTTTGATTTATTCATTATTGATGTGTTTCTTGCTACTTTATGTTGTATATTTTTTACAGAGATCTATTATTACACCCAAAAATGTGTTTTCTTTTCCTTTTCAATATTTACTCCGTTTATCTGTATTTGTGTTTGACTTTCTCTTCTACTGTTACCAAATAGCATTATTTTAGTCTTACTGAGATTCAAAGATAGTCCGTTTTTGTCAAACCATCTTTTTAATTTGTTAATTTCTTCTGTTATTATTTGTATTATCTTCTGTGTGTTCTCTCCTGAACAAAATGCCGTTGTATCATCTGCAAATAATACTAACTTTAAGTCCTTTGTAACTTTACAAATGTCATTTATATAGAGATTGAACAATTTTGGTCCGAGTATTGATCCCTGAGGTACGCCACAAGATATTTTTAGCTCTGTGGAAGTGTGTTTGCCTATCTTCACTTATTGCTTCCTGTTCGTTAAGTAGCTTCTTATCCAGTTCAATACCAACCCTCTGATGCCATACCGTTCTAATTTGTTTATTAAGATGTTATGATTAATTGTGTCAAATGCTTTTGTTGAATTCATAAACACTGCAGCAGCACATTTTTTACTATCTATTTCATTAGTGATCTCTTCAGTTAATTCGATTCATTTAATTTAATTAATTTAGAATAAAACTAGTTTGTTTCTTTTTGTTACCATTTAACATTTTGAAAAAAATGCTTGATTTCAGCTAAAATAGTAACACACAATATTGTTAATGTGAAATGTACTTATTGAAATATTCATGGAAAGCTCGTCCTGTTGTGAATTTAGTTTTTGAGATGCTCTTCAATAATAAATAATTAATAAAAGTGCGTTCAAGACAGTCATCCAAAGAGGTTCATTAGGTCTTCAAAAAATGATGCAATTTGTTATTCTTTTAGCCAGACCTGTGTGTTTACTTCCGTACCTGACGGTTTCAGCTACAAATGTTGCCTTACTGTTGTCTGTTCTGCTTTATATTTCAGTCGACAAAATGTATTGTAATTTTAGTCGACTAAAACACAATTATTTCGATGACTAAAACTAAAATACATTTTCGTCAAAAGACTGTGACTAAAACTAAATTAAAAACTGCCGTCAAAATGAACACTGGCCGGTGGTGTGATCAAATGGAAACCTACTTGTTTAACTCAAATAAGAACATTTTATTAGGTGACATGACACCAGCACATTCCGGCTGTTTGAAACAGCTGGTAAGCAGAAACCTCCCGAAAAATTTGACTAAAATAGCGATCTTTGTGTATGTCTCTGATGATCTTAATAACTCCAAGTGTCATTTAAACACGTTAAAACATTAACAATAACACAAAATAGCAGCAGAAAGTTGTATTTATCTGTTAGATCCGGAGCTTGAAAGTTACTAGCGCTAGCTTATTAGCATGTAGCATTCTCTTCCATTGTATTTACATTCCCGCAGAGTTAACCAAGCTGAAATAACCACAATCGCACCCTAGCGTACGAGAGGCACACTGCATATGGTCATCTCTCACATTAGAGATAAGAGCATGGAAACTACGTCACATGTCAGTTAAGTTAAAGTTAAAGTACCAATGATTGTCACACACACACTAGGTGTGGTGAAATTTGTCCTCTGCATTTGACCCATCCCCTTGTTTATCCCCTAGGACAGGGGTCGGCAACCTTTACCAGTCAAAGAGCCATTTTGACCAGTTTCACAAATTATAGACAACAATGGGAGCCGCAAACATTTTTTGAAATTTTAAATGAAATAACACTACATACAAAGTTTTTTTTTTGCTTTGTGCTATGTATAAACCAGGGGTCTCAGACACGCTGTCCACAACTTTATATGGAATTTTAAAGCTGGTGCGGCACGCGGGTTTTAAATGAGCAATTGTCAGCGTCATGCGTGCCGTGATGGTACAGCATATAGCACCCACTGCAACCAGCGTGCCTGATCAGCCACATGTTGTACAAGGCTTCTTCTTGCTTACATAGGTGACAGCAAGGCATACTTGTTCAACAACCACACAGGTTACACTGACGGTGGCGGTATAAAAAAAACTTTTAACACTCTTACTAATAATGCGCCACACTGTGAACCCACACCAAACAAGAATGACAAACACATTTCGGGAGAACATCTGCACCGTAACACAACATAAACACAACAGAACAAACACCCAGAACCCCATGCAGTCCTAACTCTTCCGGGCTACATTATACACCCCCGCTACCAAACCCCGCCCACCTCAACCGACGCACAGGGGGGGGGGTTGATGTGTGAGGGAGCAGGGTTGGGGTGGGGGCGGGGTTTGGTGGTAGCAGGGGTGTATAATGTAGCCCGGAAGAGTCAGGGCTGCATGGGATTCTGGGTGTTTGTTCTGTTGTGTTTATGTTGTGTTAAGGTGCAGATGTTCTCCCGAAATGTGTTTGTCATTCTTGTTTGGTTTTGGTTCAAAGTGTGGCGCATTATTAGTAAGAGTGTTAAAGTTGTTTTATATGGTCACCGTCAGTGTAACCTGTGTGGCTGTTGAGCAAGTATGCCTTGCTGTCGCGTACGTGTGCAAGCAGAAGATGCATATAGTAAAACAAGTGTTGAGCTGGCACGCTGTTAATACAAATTGCAGAGGGTACCAAATGTTGTATCATCATGGCACGCCCTTATTGTAGCTGTAAGGGCGAAAATCTGTGAATATTAATCCCGCGAGTTTTCTGCGAGAGGCACTGAAATCCGGAAGTCTCACTGGAAAATTGGGGGGTTCAGGAAGTAAGCTGCTGAGCCGCATCAGAGTGATCAAAGAGCCGCATGCGGCTCCGGAGCCGCGGGTTGCCGACCCCTGCCCTCGGAGGTGAGGGGAGAAGTGGGCAGCAGCGGTGCCGCGCCCGGGATCCATTTTTGGTGATTTAACCCTCAATTACTACCCTTGATGCGGAGTGCCAAGCAGGAAGGTAATGGCTCCCATTTTTATCGTCTTTGGTATAACTCGGCCGGGGTTTGAACTCACAACCTACCGATCTCAGGGCGGACACTCTAACCACTAGGCCACTTGAGGTCGCTGTGGTAGTAGAAGAATTATTTGATAAATCAGACTAATTTAGTGCATTAAAATGTACTGACTGTAAAAAGGGACATGCCGTCAGACAAGGCAGCACAAATCTTCAATGATTACTTTCAAAATAGTAATACAAACATTTATATCATGTGCTGTCATCTGTGTCAAAATGTTGTCATTTCAGCCTGCAAGAATTCCACTTCTAACTATAGAAAATATTTTGCAATAAATTGTGAACAGATTTTATGTTTTACACCAACTACAATTGTAGTTCAAGAACCACTAAAACATAGCTACTAAATAAATCACAAGTTACTCACAAGTTACTCAATAGTTTTTACACAGAATACTTACTTAGTCTTACTCAAATTATTATTTTGATGACTACTTTTTTACTTTTACTTGAGTCATATTATTCTAAAGCAGTTCTTCTCAAATAGTGGGGTGGAGAATGGGGGGTAGCGCAAAATATTTTCCTCTCCCTGGGGGGTGTAACAGAAAATATTTGAGAAGCACTGTTCTAAAGTGAAGGTACTCTTACTTGAGTAAAATCTTTGGGTACTCTACCCCCCCCTGGTTAAATTAGAGATGAAAAAACGTCCAACTTGAGGTTGTTTATTGATATTACAATGAGGTTACTGTAAAACTTAGCACACAAAGGAAAGTACACATTGTCTTATGTGACTAAGCAAAGCTGGACTTTTCTTATAAAGTGTTTGTCTTCTTGTGTCCTGCAAACGTCTGTGAAGAACAAATCTCCCTGAACAGCAGGAGTGGACCTCCAGGATGGAGCAGGAGAAACCGCGGCCCCCTCACATTAAAAAGGAAGAGGAGGAACCACATCTTACCCACATTAAAGAGGAAGTTGATGAGCTACAGCCCCAACACATTAAAGATGAAGAGGAGGAACATAGCATTAGTCAGAATGGAGACCATCTTAATGGACAAGAGGAGGTTGATGCCCCCAAGATGATATTGACTGGTGTCATTGTGAAGAGTGAAGATAATGAGGTCAAAAGTGAAAGTGAGGAGAAGAGAGAGGTGGAGCCTCCAAGCAGCAGCTCAACTCAACACATGACAACAGAAGCTGATGGAGACCACTGTGGAGGATCACAAGCAGACAAGCTCTTAGCTCCACTATCAGATCCTGACACTGATGATGAAGACTCTGAAGCTGATACAACATGTCACACTGACAACACACACTTTGAATGTTCTCACTGTGGCAAAACTTTTAATCACCGTTGTAATATGAGAACACACATGAGAACACACACTGGTGAAAAACCCTTTTCCTGTTTAAGATGTGGTAAATGTTTTACACAAAATCATCATTTGAAAAGACACACAAGAACGCACACTGGAGAAAAACCTTTTATCTGTTCACTCTGTGGTAGAGGTTTTGTACAAAATATTGATATGAAGAGACACATGATAACACACTCTGGAGAAAAACCTGTTACCTGCTCAATCTGTGGTAAAGGTTTTGCACGAAATAGTTATTTGAAAAGACACAAGACAATACACACTAGAGAACAACTTTTTAGCTGTTCAATCTGTGGGAAAGGTTTCACACAAACTAGTCATTTGAAATCACACATGACAAGACACACAGGTAAAAAAAAATATTTTCCTGTTCAATCTGTGCTAAAGGTTTTGCACAAACAGATAAAGTGAAATTTCACATGAGAACACACTGGTGAGGAAGTGTGAGTTGCAGTGTGTGTGATGAAAGATTCTCTCAAAAATACCATTGTAAGAAACTGCATGAATGAAGCTGCATGATTTTCAGTAAACTGTCAAGACTTTGTTAACTTTGACTTTCGATCAACATCACCACATACAGTGCATCAGGTTAAGTATTCACAGCGCTTTAATTTTTCCAGATTTTATGTTTCAGCCTTATCCCAAAGTGGAATAAATTAATTTTCATCTTCAAAATTACAATACCCCATAATGTCAATATGAAAAGATTGTTTTATTTTTTCAAATGTAGTAAAATAACATGTACCGGTGCTTCAACAGAGTATTGAGCAAAGGCTGTGAATACTTATGGACTTGTGATCGTTGTATGTTTTTAGTATGTGCATTAGTACACAACATTGTGTACATTTATTTTTAAAAAACACTTATTCAATTGATTGAAAAGGTCTACAATGTTGACTGAAGCATCCGCTTGCCCTAACATTACCTTTGAATATTTGTTAAAAATGATATCAACCGAATAAAACCTATCCATCCAATTTCTACTGCTTGTACCTACTAATAAAGCCCTTAAAAAAATATCCGAACACCTCCATTGAAGTTTTATATACATGATGTAAGTATATATGTAATGTAGTAACGGGCACATTTATAATAACATTTAATATTTACGTATTTTGCTCATTTTAAGCTAATTTCAAAAACGCATCACAACGTTTGCTTTTTTTTTTTTTTTTTTCCATCACTGATTAACATAATAAAACATCACTTACTGTTCAAGTCTGCTGTGATTAGGATGCCAACTGCTCGGATGTTCATATATTCCCATTTAGGTGAAGAATGCCTCATAATCCTCACAAAGAAACGGGGTGGAGAAACAAGCGTCTTCGTGTCGTTCTGGCCATTTTCAGGTCTTAAATGGATGTCTAAGTGTACCAACTTGTCGGAATACCTACTCAGACTTCTTCTGTCCAGGTGAGATAAATGTTTTATGATCTACAATAAACTTACAAGGAGCAAGCAAACATAGGGACAATATAATAACAATATCACTAATGCTTGGTTAATATTCAAATCACGAAATGTAAATGGAGTATTGTTGGCGGTTTTTGAACGGATATTTATTGGAATTTATTATGGGGGAAATAGAGGAGCTTCCATTGGCTCCGCTGTAATTTACAATAAATCAGCACAATCATTGTACAAAAATGGGAGCAATATAAGAGTACATAGCAGAGAAAATAACAATATATGACAATAAACAAATGGATGACAAAGAATATTAAAGAAGTCTAAGCATTTTCAAAAAGCAGATTCACATAAAAAAATCATCGAATGTGTGCATTTTTGTTTGGCATCATTTTAAAGGAATTTGGATACAATTTATAGTAAGTAGTTTTTAAGATTAATTATTTTTGGTTATTAACATTTATGGAAAAGTAATTTTGCAAGACATGTTACTGCCATGGACCCACTAACTAAAACACAACCTAGAGACAACTCTTCTGTCATTTGGCAACACTGAACACTGCTTCACTTATTTCACCAGGAAGACAAATTGTGGCCTGGGGAGCATTTGCTGAATGCATCTCTTTTTTTTATGAGACTTTGTAGAAATAAAATTAAAAAAATAGTCAAAACAGCAAAAAGGCATTATGTAATGAGAAAAGGCTAAAACATTAATACTAAAAACACAAAGATGGGTCTTTAAAATTGATGTTTTAATCATTAGCATATGTCATTGCAGTTGACATCACACTACCACCATCTTGAAATAATATTAATATAACAATTAATATTGTTTGTTTGATGTACTTGAAGGCTCGACGTCGCTGCAGTTTTTTTCAGAGTGTAAAATAGTTGACTCCTGTTATTTATGATCATATTTATAAGCATAGTAAATATGCTGGGAGGTTATAGAACATTGCTGTTCTGTTTTTAATGTATAGTTACCTCTTGGCTGATGTTTAAATTCTGTGCTAAAAGATGTCTGTGGAGGGGGAGCGTGGCCTGCGGGCCTGCAGTGGAAAGGGGTGTGTCAGGACCGGCCTCGAAGTCAACGACAGGTGCGTAGATGGCCCAGGTGTCAAAACGTGACACCTCGTTTACCTTGCAGTAATCCACACAGAACCGCACAGACCCGTCCTTCTTCCCTACCAGAGGATGGGTCTGTGCAGTTCTGTGTGGATTACCGCAAAGTAAATGAGGTGTCACGATGGGTCTGTGCATAGATGGCCCAGGTGGGTCTTGGGTAGGCGTCAAAACGTGACACCTCATTTACTTTGCGGTAATCCACACAGAACCGCACAGACCCATCCTTCTGTAAGGGAAGAAGGATGGGTCTGTGCGGTTCTGTGTGGATTACCGCACGGTAAATGAGGTGACAAGTTTGGATGCCTACCCAAGGCCCACCTGGGCCATCAACGCACAGACCCATCCTTCTTCCCAACCAAAAAGAGTTGAGGCTGTAATTGCTGCCAAAGGTGCATCAACAAAAAATTGAGCAAAAGCTGTGAATACTTATGTACATGTGATGTTTTAGTTTTTTATTTGAATAAATTAGCAAAAAAAACATATCACAATGTCATTGTGGGGTATTGTCTGTAGAATTCTGAGGAAAAAACGAATTTATTCCATTCAGGGTTGTAACAAAACAAAATGTGGGAAAAGTGAAGCGCTGGGATTTCCCGATGCACTGTAAGTGGCGATGTTGTCAGATAGTCAACGTTAACAACATTTTGTCAGTTTATTTAAAGTCCTGCAGCTTCATTTGCTGCTGATGTTCTCACTTGTGTTTCTTACACTGGTACTTTAAAGAGAATCTTTCATCACACACTGCAACTCACACTACCTCACCAGTGTGTGTTTTCATGTGTAATGTCAACGGATCTTTTCGTACAAAACCTTTAGCACAGATTGAACAGGAGAACGTTTTTTTACCAGTGTGTTTTGTCATGTGTGCTTTCAAATCACTATTTTGTGTAAAACCTTTAGCACAGATTGAACAGATAAAACGTTTTTCTCCAGTGTGTGTTCTCATGTGTCTTTTCAAAACACCGTTTCGTACAAAACCTTTAACACAAATTGAACAGATAAAAGGTTTTTCACCAGTGTGAGTTGCCATGTGTGTTTTCAAATTAGTATTTTGTGTAAATCCTTTAGTACAGATTGAACAGATAAAAGGTTTTTCACCAGTGTGTGTTCTCGTGTGTGCTTTCAAATCATTATTTTGCGTGAAACCTTTAACACAGATTGAACAGACAAAAGGTTTTTCTCCAGTGTGTGTTCTCATGTGTGTTTTTAAATCAGTATTTCGTACAAAACCTTTACCACAGACTGAACAGATAAAAGGCTTTTCGCCAGTGTGTGTTGTCATGTGTGTTTTCAAATCACCATTTTGCCTAAAACTTTTACCACACCTTGAACAGGAAAATGGTTTCTCACCAGTGTGTATTCTCATGTGTGGTTTCAGATTACGGCGGTGATTAAACGTTTTCCCACAGTGAGAACATTCAAAGTGTGTGTTGTCAGTGTGACATGTTGTATCAGCTTCAGAGTCTTCATCATCAGTGTCAGCAGAGTGTGACGTTGTGTCATCACTATCTGATAGTGGAGCTAAGAGCTTGTCTGCTTGTGATCCTCCACAGTGGTCTCCATCAGCTTCTGTTGTCATGTGTTGAGTTGAGCTGCTGCTTGGAGGCTCCGCCTCTCTCTTCTCCTCACTTTCGACCTCATCATCTTCACTCTTCACAATGACACCAGTCAATGGCATCTTGGGTACATCAACCTCCTCCAGTCCTTCATGTTGCTCTCCATTCTGACTGATACTGTGTTCCTCTTCTTCCTCTTTAAAGAGGGGGGGCTTTAATTCCTCATCTTCCTCTTTAATATGTGTAAGACGAGGCTCCTCCTCTTTATTTTTAATGTGAGGGGACTGTGGCTTCTCCTGCGCCATCCTGGAGGTCCACTCCTGCTGCTCAGAATGAAGATGTTCTTCACAGACGTCTGCAGGACACGAAAAGACAAACACATGATTTAGAAAAGTCCAACTTTGCTCAATCATATAAGACAATGTGGATATTATTGCACTTTCCTTTGTGTGCTTAGTTTTACAGTAACTTAATTGTAATATCAATAAAATACCTCAAGTTGGATGTTTGTTCAGCTCTAATTTAACCAACTTTTTATTTGTAATTAGCTTAATTGCAAAAATAAATTATAAATTCATCATGTAACTACAAAAATATGTATGGGCGGCATGGCGTAGTGGGTAGAGCAACCGTGCCAGAAACCTGAGGGTTGCAGGTTCGCTCCCCGCCTCTTACCATCCAAAAAATCGCTGCCGTTGTGTCCTTGGGCGGGACACTTCACCCTTTGCCCCCGGTGCCACTCACACCGGTGAATTGAATGATGAATGATAAGTGGTGGTCGGAGGGGCCGTTGGCGCAAATTGCAGCCACGCTTCCGTCAGTCTACCCCAGGGCAGCTGTGGCTATGAAAGTAGCTTACCACCACCAGGTGTGAATGATTGATGGGTTCTACATGTAAAGCGACTTTGGGTACTTAGAAAAGCGCTATATAAATCCCAGTTATTATTATTAAAAATATGTATTGATACTGCTTATATTCAATTATGTACATTAGATGACGGTGGTGTAAAGGGGAACTGCATTTATCTTTTTCCTATCATTCACAATCTTTATGTGACAAATAACAAATGTCTTTCTTTTTATGTGCATTCTAAATAAATAAAAAACAGTCTTGCAAAAGTTGCCTAACAATGTAGCTAATGGGATTAATCTATTCCGCTTTTAACTTCCTCTGCAAAAACATCTAAAAAACCGCCAACAATATTCCATTTACATGTTGTGATCTGCATATTAACAAAGTAGTAGCAACATTGTTATTTTAAGAGCTAACTCCAAGGAACTATTTGACATACTGAGCTGCTGCCTCGCCTCTCAGGTGGTTAAAGTTTGTGCTGGATGATAAATCATGCCTTGCACCTGTATTTTAAAAAGTTGAAGCCATAAACCGAGAAGTCGGTCAACTTTGAAATTTAACTTAGAACCAAAGACATTGCTAGGAAGAAGTGACCAGAATGTTGGCTCACAGCATTTTTACATCAGGATTGTTTAGATGAGTTAATCATCTAAGCGGGGAACACAAGTTTTGTGCTGAAAGATATAAACATCCCATCAGTCGACATCCCAATGAGTGCACACATTTGTTTTAAAAATTGTATCTCTATAAAAAATATGCTGTAAAAATGGATATACTCTGAAAGTATGCCTTAAATAGCCACTAACTGAGGGATAGTTAAAAAAAAAAAAAAAATCAGGATACCATTTTTTTTTTAATTGTAAAAAGGTTTTATGGTATTATAAATGTACATCATACTAAGAATGCAAATGATACATGTGTTCGGAAATGGGATGATTGATTTGCCTTGGAATACATGGGTCGGGCTGTAGGAACACAGACTGTGGCGATTTCTGAACAGAATCGTAAGTTGGACAACATCACTGAAAGACTTATTGAAATACCAAAAATGATCAAATTGAGAGACAGTACAGACGATCAGGCAAGACATTGAAATGTCTGCTTGCTTGGAAAACAACAATACTTATTTACGATTTGACTGTCTCAAATGGCCTTGACGCTGCTCTAAACAAACCAAGGCTGTTCTGAAAACATCCACTGAAGGACATCACAGCGATAGCCGCTCTGACATCCCTCCCTCCTCCAATAACACCTGGGAGTTCAACTTTGCTCCTAACGGCTGCAGAGAGAGACTCCAAGCCTGCACACATAAACACACACACCCGACCCCCATCTCACGCCCTCGCCTCTCCCCATGTGGTATATGTTGGAAGACGAACGAGCGCCCGAGTAGCTGGCAGTTGCAAAACTCGAGCTGTATGTTGTAAAATGTGCATGTGCTTTGCTATTTTACTCATCATCCCCCAGCGTCTACCTTTTTCCCAACTTCTCCAGGGCGCCGTGAGTGGCGACCCATCAATGTTCCTGTTCTGTAACCCTGTACATTGTTGTCTGTCTAATCTTGAACAGGTTTGTGTTGAAAACAAAATGTTGTTGAACTTGTGCAATGACAAAGATCATTCCATTCCAAATTGCCAAAAAGCCCTTTAAATGCATTAGAAATAGGCTGAGTCAATTAAACATTGTGAATAGATTGTAATTTAAACCCTGTTAGATGTTTAAAATGGGTACAATAGATAGAAAGTCATGTATAATGTGTCAGGCAGCTGAAATAACTCTAATTCATTTACTGTGGGAATGTCAGAGAGTAAGAGTTGTGGTCTGTTGTGAGAATTCCTTTTGTTGTCCATCCTGGGCCACTGTAGGTCACGTGAGGTGCTTGCGTCACCAGACCTGCTAATGTTAGCCAAGTTAGCTCATGTGTGTTGAACCGGAGAAGACTGAAATAAAGGAGTCGTGTATGAAACAAGCTTAGCTTCCTTAGTAACATGACATGTTTCACGCTTTTAAGCCCTTACTAGATCTCTTGTACCCAGTTTGAAAGCCAGAAACACAGAAATACATAGCAATTTATCGATTACCAAAGAGTTATGCAATTAAATGTTTTAATTTATCTTTTGATTGATTGACGTATTGACTAACGGACCAATCCTACAGTATTACATTTTTAATTCACCTGGAAATCGTATCTAATGCATTTTAATGCCATTCAGGCCTTAATTTTCACAAAATCCATCTAATGACGTTTAATGCTTTTTAATGCCCTGTGGAAACCCTGGTATATTCAAGCTCAGAAATATGAGGTTCTGGATCACCATTGGTCTCAAAGTAGTCTTTGTTGGCACTCATAAAGTCCTTCATGATTAGTGGTAGCTGGTATTGGTGGAAATAGCAAAAGTTGTTATGTGCTTTGTAAAATCACAGCACCCCCCCAAAAAAAGGTTCCAGCAACGCTTAAAATGACCACCATACTTGAATAATACTTGTTAGTATTAATGTGTCTTTTACAGTAATACATTAAATCATACTTGCCAACCCTCCCGATTTTCCCGGGAGACTCATGAATTTCAGTGCCCCTCCCGAAAATCTCCCGGGGCAACCATTCTCCCGAATTTCTTCCGATTTCCACCCAGACAACAATATTGGGGGCGTGCCTTAAAGGCACTGCCTTTAGCGTCCTCTCTCACGTTAAACATTCACCCCTTAACAGCCGCATGCTGACCTGAGGACAGTCTGACGTCACGTCCGCTTTTCCTCCATACAGTGTGTCGGCCCAGTCACATAACATCTACGGCTTTTCACACACACAAGTGAATGCAACGCATACCTGGCCAACAGCCATACAGGTCACACTGAGGGTGGCCGTATAAACAACTTTAACACTGTTACAAATATGTGCCACGCTGTGAACCCACACCAAACAAGAATGACAAACACATTTCGGGAGAACATCCGCACAGTAACACAACATAAACACAGCAGAACAAATACCCAGAACCCCTTGCAGCACTAACTCTTCCGGGACACTACAATATACTTTCCCTGCTACCCACCCACCACCCCCCCAACATCTCCCGAATTCGGAGGTCTCAAGGTTGGCAAGCATGCATTAAATACATACCGTATTTTTCAGACTATAAGTCGCAGTTTTTTTCATAGTTTGGCCGGGCTCCAGTGCGATTATATGTTTTTTTCCTTCTTTATTATGCATTTTCAGCAGGTGCAACTTATACTCCGGTGCGACTTATACTCCGAAAAATACGGTACTTAGAGCATGTATATAAACATTTTTGGCGTTTTTAGAGGGCTTTGTATGCAGAATACACCAAATCTCCATTGCCTCTACTGTCAGCTGCCTCTTGCTAGTTTCCCCCCCGCCCCAACTTAAATTGCCCAAAAAGAGAAAGCAATCTGTGTGCTTCTCACTTGGGGCTTGTGATTGATTGATTGATTGAAACTTTTATTAGTAGATTGCACAGTTCAGTACATATTCCGTTCAATTGACCACTAAATGGTAACACTCGAATAAGTTTTTCAACTTGTTTAAGTCGGGGTTCACGTAATCAATTCATGGTAGAATAAAAAAATAAAAAAACGTAAAATAAATGGTAAAAAGCACAGTTCCCCTTAACCAGGGGTCGGCAACCTTTACCAGTCAAAGAGCCATTTTGACCAGTTTCACAAATTAAAGAAAACAATGGGAGCCACAAAAATCTTTTGAAATTTAAAATGAAATAACACTGCATAAAAAGTTGTTTTTTTTTGCTTTGTGCTATGTATAAACCAAGGGTCTCAGACACGCGACCCACAACTTAATATGAAAATTGAATGTTAGTGCGGCTACATTATACACCCCCGCTACCAAACCCCGCCCACCTCAACCGACGCCCAAAGGGGGGGGGGGGGGGGGGGGGGGGGGTTGATGTGTGAGGGAGCGGGGGGGGGCTTAATGGTAGAAGGGCTGTATAATGTAGCCCGGAAGAGTCAGGGCTGCATGGGATTCTGGGTATTTGTTCTGTTGTGTTTATGTTGTGTTAAGGTACAGATGTTCTCCCAAAATGTGTTTGTCATTCTTGTTTGGTTTTGGTTCAAAGTGTGGCGCATTATTAGTAAGAGTGTTAAAGTTGTTTTATATGGCCACTGTCAGTGTAACCTGTGTAGCTGTTGACCAAGTATGCCTTGCTGTCACTTATGTGTGCAAGCAGAAGATGCATATAACAAGAGGCTGGGCTGGCACGCTGTTCATACAAACTGTAGAGGTCGCTAAATGCTGTACCATCAAGGCACGCCCTAATTATTATTGTAAGGGTGAAAATCTGAGAATATTAATCCCGGTGGTTTTCTGCGAGAGGGAAAATCGGGGGTCAGCAAGTATGCAGCTGAGCCGCATCAAAGTGATCAAAGAGCCTGCCCTTAACTATTGCCCTGCTGTCATGCGTAGATTGCAGTTCAGTGGGAGACAATGCAGTTTATTTATTATACAGTTTATTTTATTTTTTTGTCTGCAAATAAAATTGTTTATAACCAGCCTTACTATTCTACTTTCACTACAATGCTCCTCCACTCAGTAAAGTTATTCCAATTATTCTTTCATGTCAATGATGAAACATAAATTTAGTAAAGATGTGAGGGTAAGAAGTAAACAAACCTGTTCTGTGTAACACAACTTGATGCTTCTTGAAAACAGCGTCCAGTAGTTGACATTGTCGCGAGTTCTCCTCTTTTGTTGGAGAAAGTTCCCCCTCGTACTCTGCTATCTTTCTTTACAACACTACAAATATTTCTCCCACAGCCGCAGTTAGTCGCTAATTAACCAACATTCTCAGCATTTTGCGTAGCGATGTGTTGATAACTTCCGGGTGTATTTTGTTAGCAGCTAACAAGCTAAGCTAAGTTGCGAGTTAAGTTCGCCGAAGAAGCTTCAAAGTTCACTGAGTTTAGTTCATTCTGACACAAAGAACGAATACAGTTTAGTTTGTCACACCTAAACGAATAGGTACAAACGTAAAAATGAAGGAATTAACGCAGATTTAAAACCCACACTGCTCCGCTGCCTTTTACAATACGATCGGTGACAGAATACACTATTAGTCTGCGCATGTGCGAGTGATAGGTTACGTCTCTTCCTGTTGACTTGTTTCCTCTTTTATACATTATTTGCATGCAAACGCGACATTACAATTCACAAAAAAATAAACACACGACTCGTCCATGGTGTACGCTGCCTTCCGCCCGAATGCAGCTTGGATAGGCTCCAGCCACCCCCACTACCCCGAGAGGGACAAGCGGTAGAAAAAAGGATGGATGAAAAAAAATCAACGCAATCACTGCACAAAAATGGGAGCAATATAAAAGCATATAACAGAGAAGAGAACACTATAAAGAGTAGACAGAACATTTTTTTTTAAATAATCTGAATGCGATTCAAAGTAGTTTTTAAAATTTAAATTAAATATTTTAGGTGGAGTTATTTTCGATTTACACAAGTAATTTTGCAAGATCTGTCATAGACACACTGGCTGCTGAAGTCAGCTCTCCAATCAGTTAAATAGACTCAAAAACTCCACGGTGACGTTTTAGTGAATTTACTGAGGAATTTGTGAAAACATGTTGCCTGGAGAGATTAATTAAGTAATCCCGCGACACCTGCAGTGAGCACAAATGACCGCTAGATGGAGTCTGATGCATTTTAAAGTCTAGTACACTCTTACAGCAACACTGTGGGTTCATATCATAAACACACGGAGACGAGGCAGAAGAAATAGTTCAATGTTTTTACTGTAGACATCAAACATCGACTGTTGAATCCTACATGACAACCTCATGACCCCTAGTGCCTTCAGTAGTAATTACAATGACAGTCTAATCTAACAGAGCACTGACACCTCCCTCTAATACACCACATCCCCCTTCTCAAAATATAGGTTCAACAGTGTTTGGCCTATTTACCAAACACTTGCAATATAGCGTATGAACACTAACTATTAGAATTACCAATACATCACTTTTTCAATGAACAGGTCAATCAATCAATCAATGTTTATTTATATAGCCCTAAATCACAAGTGTCTCAAAGGGCTGCACAAGCCACAACGACATCCGCGGTACAGAGCCCACATAAGGGCAAGGAAAACTCACCCCAGTGGTTTGATTGATTGATTGAGACTTTTATTAGTAGGTTGCACAGTGAAGTACATATTCCGTACAATTGACCACTAAATGGTAACACCCGAATAAGTTTTTCAACTTGTTTAAGTCGGGGTCCACTTACATTGATTCATGATACAGATATATACTATCAGATATATACTATCATCATAATACAGTCATCACACAAGATAATCACATTGAATTATTTACATTATTTACAATCCGGGGTGTGGAGGGGGCGGGGGGTTAGGTTTGGTTGTTATCATCAGTCATCAACAATTGAGAACAGAGAAATGGATATTGGAACAGTGTAGGTCTGACTTGGTAGGATATGGACAGCAAGTAGTGGGCAGAGAGAGAGAGAGAGAGAGAGAGAGAGAGAGAGAGAGAGAGAGAGAGAGAGAGAGAGAGAGAGAGAGAGAGAGAGAGAGAGAGAGAGAGAGAGAGAGAGAGAGAGAGAGAGAGAGAGATCAGAAGGCATAAGAAAAAGTATCTGCATTTGATTGTTTACATTGGTTTTTAACAATCCAGGGAGGGTGTTAGTTTAGGGTTGTAGCTGCCTGGAGGTGAACTTTTATTGCGGTTTTGAAGGAGGATAGAGATGCACTTTCTTTTATACCTGTTGGGAGCACATTCCACATTGATGTGGCATAGAAAGAGAATGAGATAAGACCTTTGTTAGTTCGGAATCTGGGACGTTGATGTGAATGACAATGAGAAACCTTGGAGAGGACTGCATATGTGGGTAAACCCCCCCGCCCTCCCTCTAGGGGAGACCGCAAGCAACGGATGTCGAGTGGGTCTGACATAATATTGTGAAGGTCCAGTCCATAGTGGATCTAACATAATAGTGAGAGTCCAGTCCAGAGTGGGGTCAGCAGGAAACCATCCCGAGCGGAGACGGGTCAGCAGCGCAGAGATGTCCCCAACCGATGCACAGGCGAGCGGTCCACCCCGGGTCCCGACTCTGGACAGCCAGCACTTCATCCATGGCCACCGGACCTGTGTCCCCCCACCCCCTCCACAAGTGAGAGGGGGGCAGAGGAGAAAAAAAAAGAAACGGAAGATCAACTGGTCTAAAAAGGGGGTCTATTTAAAGGCTAGAGTATACAAATGAGTTTTAAGATGGGACTTAAATGTTTCTACTGAGGTAGCATCTCTAACTGTTACCGGGAGGGCATTCCAGAGTGCTGGAGCCTGAATAGAAAACGCTCTATAGCCCGCAGATTTTTTTTGGGCTCTGGGAATCACTAATAAGCCGGAGTTCTTTGAACACAGATTTCTTGCCCTGGACATATGGTACAATACAATCGGCAAGATAGGCTGGAGCTAGACCGTGTAGTATTTTATACGTAAGTAGTAAAACCTTAAAGTCGCATCTTAAGTGCACAGGAAGCCAGTGCAGGTGAGCCAGTATAGGCGTAATATGATCAAACTTTCTTGTTCTTGTCAAAAGTCTAGCAGCCGCATTTTGTACCAACTGTAACCACAGCGCTTCACGTTTTCCATATTTTGTTTTGGTATAGCCTTATTCCATAATGGAATATATTAATTTTTGTCCTCAACATTCTACAGACAATACCCAATATGACAATGTGAACAGTTTTTCCTTTTTTTTTTTAAATGTTCGCAAATGTATTAAAAATGAAAAAATAATGATCATAAATAGTTATAGCCTTTGCTCAATTCTTCGTTGATGCACGTTTGGCAGCAATTAAGGCCTCCTGTCTCTTTGAATACGATGCCACAAGCTTGGAACACCTACTTACGGGCAGATCACCCATTCCTCTATGCAGCACTTCTCAAGCTCCATCAGACTGGATGGGAAGCATTGGTTTTCATCAAGAATGTCTATATACTGCTGCATTCATCTTAGTCTAGTCAGGGAGGTGACCAAAAACCCGATGGTCACTCTGTCAGAGCTACAGTATTCCTCTTTGGAGAGAGAACCTTCCCTTCCAGAAGGACAACCATCTCTGAACCTGAAATACTCTCAGACCAGGAGAAAACAAAAGCTTATTGCCTGAAAAGACAAAGCCTCAGCCAGGCATCATGTTTGAAGGAAACCAAGCACCACTCATCACCAGGCCAATACCATCCCTACAGTGAAACATGGTGGTGGCAGCATCATGCTGTGGGGATGTTTTTCAGCGGCAGGAACTGCGAGACAACTTAGGATAAAGGGAAAGATGGATGCATCAATGTACAGAGACATCCTGCATGAAAACCAGCGCTTTGCATGCAAACCTAATGGAGCTTGAGAGGTGCTGCAAAGAGGAATGGGAAAACTGCCTAAACATAGGCGTGCCAAGCATGTGGCATTGTATCCAAAAAGACTTGAGGCTGTAACTGCTGCAAAAGGTGCATCAACAAAATAATTGAGGAAAAGCTGTGAATACTTATGTACATTGGAGTTTTTAGTAGTTTTTATTTTGAATACATTTGCATTAAGACTTATCACATTGTCATTATAGGGTATTGTCTGTAGAATTCTGAGGACTAAAACAAATTTATACCATTTGAAGTTGTAACAAAACAAAATGTAGAAAAAGTGAAGGGCTGTGATTTCCTGATGTATGTAATGATGTTGTCAGAAGTCAAAGTTAACAACGTTTTGACAGTTTATTTAAAGTCCTGCAGCTTCATTTGCTGCTGATGTTCTCACTCATGTTTCTTACATTGGCACTTTTAAGAGAATCTTTCATCACACACTGCAACTCACACTACCTCAACAGTGTGCTTTCTCATGTGTAATTTCAACTGATCTTTGCGTACAAAACCTTTAGCACAGATTGAACAGGAAAACGATTTTTTACCAGTGTGTATTGACATGTGTGCTTTCAAATCCCTATTTTGTATGAAACCTTTACCACAGATTGAACAGATAAAACGTTTTTCCCCAGTGTGTGTTCTCATGTGTCGTTTCAAAACACAATTTCGTACAAAACCTTTAACACAGATTGAACAGATAAAAGGCTTTTCACCAGTGTGAGTTGTCATGTGTGTTTTCAAATGAGTATTTTGTGTAAATCCTTTTGTACAGATTGAACAGACAAAAGGTTTTTCACCAGTGTGTGTTCTCATGTGTGCTTTCAAATCATTATTTTGTGTAAAACCTTTACCACAGATTGAACAGATAAAAGGTTTTTCTCCAGTGTGTGTTCTCATGTGTGTTTTCAAATCAATATTTCGTACAAAACCTTTACCACAGATTGAACAGATAATAGGCCTTTCTCCAGTGTGTATTCTCATGTGTTTTTTCAAATCACCATTCTGTGTAAAACACTTACCACAGCTTGAGCAGGAAAAAGGTTTTTCACCAGTGTGTATTCTCATGTGTGTTTTCATATAACGACGGTGATTAAAGGTTTTGCCACAGTGAGAACATTCAAAGTGTGTGTTGTCAGTGTGACATGTCGTATCAGCTTCAAAGTCTTCATCATCAGTGTCAGGAGAGTGTGACGTTGTGTCATCACTATCTGATAGTGGAGCTAAGAGCTTGTCTGCTTGTGATCCTCCACAGTGGTCTCCATCAGCTTCTGTTGTCATGTGTTGAGTTGAGCTGCTGCTTGGAGGCTCCGCCTCTCTCTTCTCCTCACTTTCACTTTTGACCTCATCATCTTCACTCTTCACAATGACACCAGTCAATGGCACCTTGGGGACATCAACCTCCTCCAGTCCTTCAACATGCTCTCCATTCTGACTGATACGGCGATCCTCATATTCGTTAAAGAGGACGGGCTTTAATTCCTCATCTTCCTCTTTAATAAGTGTAAGATGTGACTCCTCCTCTTCCTTTTTAATGTGAAAGAGCTGTGGTTTCTCCTGCTCCATCCTGGTGGTCCACCCCTGTTGCTCAGGAAGAAGATGTTCTTCACAGACGTCTGCAGGACACGAAAAGACAAACACATGATTTAGAAAAGTCCAGCTTTGCTCAGTCACATGAGACAATGTAAATATTATTGCACTTTCCTTTGTGTGCTTATTCTTACAGTAACTTAATTGTAGTATCAGTAAACAACATCAAGTTGGACGTTGGTTCAGCTCTAAATTAACAGACTTTTTATTTGCCAAACTAAATTGGAAAAATAAATTAAAAATGTATCATGTAACTAGAAAAGTATATATTGATACCGCTTCATATCCAATTATGTAAATTAGATGATGGTGGTATAAAGGGGAACTGCTTTATCTTTTACATTTTTTCTATCATTCACAATCTTTAGGTGACAAAGAACAAATGTCTTTCTTTTTTGTGCATTCTAAATAAAAAAAACAGTGGTAGCTGGTATGGATGGAAATAACAAAAGTTATGTGCTCTGGAAAATCAAAGCACACTTAAAAAAGGTCAAGCAATGCTTAAAATGACCAACATACTTGAATATTACATGTAAATATGAGTGTGTCTGTTACAGTACTACATTAAAAACACTTTTGGAAATTTTTAGAGCGCTTTGTAGGCAGAATAAATCGAATCCCCATTACTTCTACTGTCAGCTGCGTCTTGCTAGAGTTTCCCCCCCCCAAAAATAGAATGCACAAAAAGAAAACGACATGTGTCCTCGTCTCACATATGGCTTGTGAAAGACAGGTAAAATAAATTACAAAAAGTGCAACTCCCTTTAACTATTGCCCTAGATTGCAATTCAGTGGGAGACAATGCAGTTGTATTTATTATACAGTTTATTTTATTTTTTTGTCTGCAAAAAAAAATCCTTTAAATTTCTATAACCAACTTTATTCTTTCATGTGAATGATGAAACATGAAGTTAGTAAAGATGTGAGAGTAAGAAGAAAACAAACCTGTTCTGTGTAACACAACTTGATGCTTCTTGAAAACAGCGTCCAGTAGTTGACGTTGTCGCTAGTTCTCCTCTTTTGTTGGAGAAAGTTCCTCCTCGTACTCTGCTATCTTTCTTTATAACACTACAAATATTTCTCCGACAGCCGCAATTAGTCGCTAATTAAGCAACACTCAGCATTTTGCTTAGCGATGTGTTGATAACGTCAGGGTGTATTTTGTTAGCAGCTAACAGGCTAAGCTAAGTAGCAGGTTAAGTTCGCCGAAGAAGCTTCAAAGTTCACAAAGATGAGTTCATTCTGACACAAATAACGAATACAGTTTAGTTTGTCACACCTAAAGGAAAACGTACAAACGTAACAATGAAGGAATTAACGCAGATTAAAACCCCACACTGATCCGCTGCCAGACACGACGTTCCGTGAGAGAATACACTCTCAGTCTGCGCATGTGCAAGTGATAAGTTACGTCACTTTTTTCTTCTTCTTTTCAGTTTTACAGCAGCTGGCATCCATCTGTGTTGCATTACTGCCATCTTCAGTTTCATTTTATAATCTCTCCTTGAGTCCAGTATTGTTAAAAAACTCTCGTACTATTACGTCACTTCCTATTGATTTGTTTCCTCTTTTATATAGAATTTGCACGCAAACGCGATATTACTATTCACAAAAAATCAACGTTCGACTCGTCCAGGGTGTACACCGCCTTCCGCCCGAATGCAGCTGGGATAGGCTCCAGCCACCCCCACTACCTCGAGAGGGACAACCTGTAGAAAAATGGATGGAGTGATAAAAAAAATAAATAAACGCAATCACAGCACAAAAATGGGGGGCATTGTAAAAGTATTTACATAGAAGAGAACACTATATGAAAATAAACAAGGAGAAGACCGAAAAAAAAAAGTTTTCAGGAATTTGAATGAAATTTAAAGTAGTTTTTTCAAATGTAATATAATTTTTATTTATTTATATGAACAAGTAATTTGCAAGATCTGTCATAAACCCACCGGTTGCTGAAGTCAGCTCGCCAATCAGCTAATGAGACTGAAATACTCCACGGTGACGTCTTGGTGAATTTACTGAGGAATTTGTGGAAAAAAACGTTGCCTGGAGAGATTAATGAAGCCAGCGACACCGGCAGTGAGCACAAACGACCGCTAAATGGAGCTTGATGCATCTTGAAGACGAGGCAGAGGAAAAGCGCTTCGCATGCAACTAAAAGGGCTGTCATTTCCTGATGTATGTAATGATGTTGTCAGAAGTCAAAGTTAACAACGTTTTGACAGTTTATTTAAAGTCATGCAGCTTCATTTGCTGCTGATGTTCTCACTCATATTTCTTACACTGGTACTTTAAAGAGAATCTTTCATCACACTGCAACTCACACTACCTCAACAGTGTGTGTTCTCATGTGTAATTTCAACTGATATTTGCGTACAAAACCTTTAGCACAGATTGAACAGGAAAACGATTTTTTACCAGTGTGTATTGACATGTGTGCTTTCAAATCTCTATTTTGTATGAACCCTTTACCGCAGATTGAACAGATAAAACGTTTTTCTCCAGTGTGTGTTCTCATGTGTCGTTTCAAAACACAATTTCGTACAAAACCTTTACCACAGATTGAACAGATAAAAGGCTTTTCGCCAGTGTGAGTTGTCATGTGTGTTTTCAAATGAGAATTTTGTGTAAATCCTTTCGTACAGATTGAACAGACAAAAGGTTTTTCACCAGTGTGTGTTCTCATGTGTGCTTTCATATCATTATTTTGTGTAAAGCCTTTACCACAGATTGAACAGATAAAAAGTTTTTCTCCAGTGTGTGTTCTCATGTGTGTTTTCAAATCAAAATTTCGTACAAAATCTTTACCACAGATTGAGCAGGAAAAAGGTTTTTCTCCAGTGTGTGTTCTCATGTGTGTTTTCAAATCACCATTTTGTCTAAAACTTTTGCCACACCTTGAACAGGAAAATGGTTTCTCACCAGTGTGTATTCTCATGTGTGGTTTCAGATTACGGCGGTGATTAAAGGTTTTGCCACAGTGAGAACATTCAAAGTGTGTGTTGTCAGTGTGACATGTTGTATCAGCTTCAGAGTCTTCATCATCAGTGTCAGCAGAGTGTGACGTTGTGTCGTCACTATCTGATAGTGGAGCTAAGAGCTTGTCTGCTTGTGATCCTCCACAGTGGTCTCCATCAGCTTCTGTTGTCATGTGTTGAGTTGAGCTGCTGCTTGGAGGCTCCGCCTCTCTCTTCTCCTCACTTTCACTTTTGACCTCATCATCTTCACTCTTCACAATGACACCAGTCAATGGCATCTTGGGGACATCAACCTCCTCCAGTCCTTCAACATGCGCTCCATTCTGACTGATACGGCGATCCTCATCTTCCTCTTTAAAGAGGAGGGGCTTTAATTCCTCATCTTCCTCTTTAATAAGTGTAAGATGTGACTCCTCCTCTTCTTTTTTAATGTGAGGGGACTGTGGTTTCTCCTGCTCCATCCAGGTGGTCCACTCCTGTTGCTCAGGAAGAAGATGTTCTTCACAGACGTCTACAGGACACGAAAAGACAAACACATGATTTAAAAAAGTCAAGCTTTGCTCAGTCACATGAGACAATGTGGATATTATTGCACTTTCCTTTGTGTGCTCAGTTTTACAGTAACTTAATCGTAGTATCAGTAAACAACCTCAAGTTGGACGTTTGTTCAGCTCTAATTTAACAGACTTTATATTTGCCAAACTAATTTTGAAAAATAAATAAAAACTGTATCATGTAACTATAAAAGTATATATTGATACCGCTTCATATCCAATTATGTAAATTAGATGACGGTGGTGTAAAGGGAACTGCTTTATCTTTGACATTTTTCCTATCATACACAACCTTCATGTGACAAAGAACAAATGTCTTTCTTTTTGTGCATTCTAAGTATAAAAAAAAACAGGAGGGTAAAAGTTGCCTAAAAATGTAGCTAAAGGGATTAATCTATTCTGCTTTTAACTTCCTCTGTAAAAACATCTAAAAACTGCCAACAATACTCCATTAACATGTCGTAATCTGCATTTTAACCAAGTAATAGCAACATTGTTATTTTAAGAGCTAATGCCGAGGAACTGTTTGACATACTGATTTGCTGCATCGCCTCTCAGGTGGTTAAAGTTTGGCTGGGTGATAAATCATGCTATTCGAAACCATTACTTCTACTGTCAGCTGCCTCTTGCTAAAGTTTTTCGCCCCAAAAAATTAGAATGCACAAAAGAGAAAACGACATGTGTCCTTGTCTCACATATGGCTTGTGAAAGATAGGTAAAATAAATTACAAAAAGTGCAACTCCCCTTAACAATTGCCCTAGATTGCAGTTCAGTGGGAGACAATGCAGTTGTATTTATTATACAGTTTGTTTGTTTTTTGCAGACAAAAAAAAAATCCTTTAAATTTCTATAACCAGATATACTATCCTATTTTCACTGCAATGCTCCTCCACTCAGTAAAGTTATTCCAATTATTCTTTCATGTCAATGATGAAACATAAAGTTAGTAAAGATGTGAGAGTAAGAAGTAAACAAACCTGTTCTGTGCAACACAACTTGATGCTTCTTGAAAACAGCGTCCAGTAGTTGACGTTGTCGCTAGCTCTCCTCTTTTGTTGAAGAAAGTTCCTCCTCGTACTCTGCTATCTTTCTTTATTACACAACAAATATTCATCCCACAGGCGCAGTTAGTCGCTAATCAACCAACACTCTCAGCATTTTGCTTAGCGATGTGTTGATAACTTCCGGGTGTCTTTTGTTAGCAGCTAACAAGCTACGCTAAGTTGCAGGTTAAATTCGCCGAAGAAGCTTAGAAAGTTCACAGAGTTGAGTTCATTCTGACACAAATAACGAATACAGTTTAGTTTGTCACACCTAAACGAAAAGGTACAAACGTAACAATGAAGGAATTAACGCAGAACAAAACCCCACACTGATCCGCTGCCTTTTACAAGACGTTCCGTGAGAGAATACACTCTCAGTCTGCGCATGTGCAAGTGATAAGTTACGTCACTTCTTTCTTCTTCTTTTCAATTTTACAGCAGCTGGCATCCATCTGTGTTGCATTACTGCCATCTTCAGTTTTATTTTATAATCTCTCCTTGAGTCCAGTATTGTTCAAAAACTCTCATACTATTACGTCACTTCCTATTGACTTGTTTCCTCTTTTATACAGAATTTGCACGCAAACGCGACATTATAATTCACGAAAAATCAACACACGACTCGCCCAGGGTGTTAACAAGGAGAAGACCGTGCCTTAAAGAATTTGAATGGAATTTCGAAGTAGTTTTTAAAATTAAAGTTACAATTAAATATTTTAGGTGGATTGTTATGAAATAATAATAAACGTGAATCCACTGTGTACTCAGCCCATTACATACATAAAAAATCACGTGGAAAAAATATATACATGACAAGAACCAGCAACTCATCGTCACTACTTAAAACATTAAAAACGAATATAAAGTGCATGAGAAGTTTAACTCACCGTACGCTAAATCAATGGGAGCCCTGAGCTTGTTTCTCTGCAACGAGACGGTCCCAACTGGGGATAATGGGGGACAAAGTGTGTTGCTAGTCCAGTCTGCTCCGTTGTTTGTTTGACAGCCAGTCGCCACATATTGATTGATTGATTGATTGATTGAGACTTTTATTAGTAGATTGCACAGTACAGCTCATATTCCGTACAATTGACCACTAAAATAAGTTTTTCAACTTGTTTAAGTCGGGGTCCACTTTATTATGCTACTTTATTATGCTGAGCGGGCTTATTGTTCACCTTCCATCCATCCATTTCTACCGCTTATTCCCTTCGGGGTCGCGGGGGGCGCTGGAGCCTATCTCAGCTACAATCGGGCGGAAGGCGGTGTACACCCTGGACAAGTCGCCACCTCATCGCAGGGCCAACACAGATAGACAGACAACATTCACACTCACATTCACACACTAGGGCCAATTTAGTGTTGCCAATCAACCTATCCCCAGGTGCATGTCTTTGGATGAATTCATATTTCAAGTATGGCTCCTGGTATTGTCTATCAAAAGCTTTCTTTTTGTTGGAAGTCGTAGGTTGTTCTCCTCTCTCTTCGCTGTGCCTTTTCCCCTTCGCAAAGAAACTTTCCAAAGACGTCTGTTTTTTTGTTTTGTTTTTTACAAATTTTGCTAGCTGAGCGCTCAAGTGACCAAGATATAACCGAGAGAATCCGGTCATTTTTCAAAACGAAAAAGACTTTTCAAAATAAAAGATCGTTCGGGCTCAGATAATAAACAAAACGGAAATAACTAATTATTTCTTGTGCGGCCCAGTACCAATCGATCCACGGACCGGTACCGTGTCGCGACCTGGTGGTTGGGGGCCACTGCCTTAAAGGCCTACTGAAATGCGATTTTCTTATTTAAACGGGGATAGCAGGTCCATTCTATGTGTCATACTTGATCATTTCGCAATATTGCCATATTTTTGCTGAAAGGATTTAGTAGAGAACATCGACGATAAAGTTTGCAACTTTTGGTCGCTGATAAAAAAGCCTTGCCTGTACCGGAAGTAGCAGACGAGTAGCATGACGTCACAGGTTGTGGAGCTCCTCACATCTGCACATTGTTTACAATCATGGCCACCAGCAGCGAGAGCGATTTGGACCGAGAAAGCGACGATTTCCCCATTAATTTGAGCGAGGATGAAAGATTTGTGGATGAGGAAAGTGAGAGTGAAGGACTAGAAGGCAGTGGGAGCGATTCAGATAGGGAAGATGCTGTGAGAGGCGGGTGGACCTGATATTCAGCTGGGAATGACTAAAGCAGTAAATAAACACAAGACATATATATACTCTATTAGCCACAACACAACCAGGCTTATATTTAATATGCCACAAATTAATCCCGCATAACAAACACCTCCCTCCTCCCATCCATATAACCCGCCAATACAACTCAAATACCTGCACAACACACTCAATCCCACAGCCCAAAGTACCGTTCACCTCCCCAAAGTTCATACAGCACATATATTTCCCCAAATTCCCCAAAGTTACGTACGTGACATGCACTTAGCGGCACGCACGTACGGGCAAGCGATCAAATGTTTGGAAGCCGCCGCTGCATGCGTACTCACGGTACCGTGTCTGCGTATCCAACTCAAAGTCCTCCTGGTAAGAGTCTCTGTTGTCCCAGTTCTCCACAGGCCAATGGTAAAGCTTGACTGTCATCTTTCGGGAATGTAAACAATGAAACACCGGCCGTGTTTGTGTTGCTGAAGTCGGCCGCAATACACCGCTTCCCACCTACAGCTTTCTTCTTTGCTGTCTCCATTGTTCATTGAACAAATTGCAAAAGATTCACCAACACAGATGTCCAGAATTCTGTGGAATTTTGCGATGAAAACAGACGACTTAATAGCTGGCCACCATGCTGTCCCAAAATGTCCTCCACAATCCGTGACGTCACGAGCAGACGTCATCATACCGAGACGTTTTCAGCAGGATATTTCGCGCAAAATTTAAAATTGCACTTTAGTAAGCTAACCCGGCCGTATTGGCATGTGTTGCAATGTTAAGATTTCATCATTGATGTATAAACTATCAGACTGCGTGGTCGGTAGTAGTGGGTTTCAGTAGGCCTTTAAGTGAAGCAGCATCATGCGGTGGGGGGATGTTTTTCAGTGGCAGGAAATGAGAGACTAGTCAGGATAGAGGGAAATATGAATGCAGTAATGTACAGAGACATCCTGCATGAAAACCAACGCTCCCCATCCAGCCTGATGGAGCTTGAGAGTAGCTGCAAAGAGGAATGGGCGAAACGGCCCAAAGATAGGTGTGCCAAGTTTCTGGTATCATTTTCAAAAAGACTTAAGGCTTTAATTGCTGCCAATGGTGCATCAACAACATATCAATCATTTGTTTTTAATGTTTTATGTTGAAACCATTTGAAAAAAATAAAATATCACCTTCTCAGCATGGGGTATTGTCTGTAGAATTTTAATGACAGAAATTAATTTAGTCCATTTTGGGTTGTAACTTAACAAATGTGGTAAAAGTGAAGGACTGTAAATACGTTCCGCATGCACTGTATGTGGTGATGTTAGAAAGTTAAAATTTACAACATTTTGACAGTTTATTTAAAATCCTGCAGCCTCATTTGCTGCTGATGTTCTCATTTGTGTTCCCTACCCTGGTACTTTTAAAATAATATTTCATCACACACAATGAAACTCACACTTCCTCACCAGTGTGTCACATCATGTCTAATTTTTCTTTTCGCTTAAAACCTTTAGCACAGATTGAACAGGAAAAACGTTTTTCACTATAGTGTCTATTTTCCTGTGTTGTTTCAAGTGCTGATTTTGTGTGAAACCTTTAGCACAGATTGAACTGGAAAAAGGTTTTGGGATTAGTAAGATTTTTCTGGTTCCGATTCTGCTTAACGATTCTCATATTGATTCTTATTTGGAAAACAAAGGGAAAAAAGGTGGATTAGCCTCAATTTTGTTTATTCTAGGAGGTAACATGACCTTACAAAGCCTACAGTGATGTCACATACATTGCATAGAAGGAAAAAAAGGTATCTAAAAAAAAAATACATGTAATAACTATTCTTCTGTAGTATTTAACAAAATAAATCATGTGGAAATTACACAAGAATGTAACATTTAGTAACATGTGATATTAACTTATTACATGCAAAGTGAGATATGTCGAGCCTTAATTGGGTATAGTTTTGCTGATTATTGCTTACAGTTTATGAAAAACCTTGAATTGAAAATCTCAGAAAATGTAATGTTTCAAAAGGTGTAAGCCAAGATCATCAAAATGATAATAAAGGCTTGACGTACCTCACTTTGCATGTAATGAGTTAATATTACAGATTAGTTTCACATTTGAAGTTAATTGCTGACATGAACGGACTTTTCCACCATATTTTAGTTCTTTGGGTTTCACCTGTATAATGTAAAGACTGAGAGAAAACCTGCAACTTTTCTCTGACTACAATTAAAAATTAGGAGCGTCGACACTAGCAAATAGACCACAAACTCAGTCGCTGCTCGTTGACATTCATCTAGTGGCAGACGTGAACTGGGGAGAGTACTGTCCGCCTCGGAGCCAGTCAGAATCTCTCTTGTCATGCTCATCGAAATGAGAAGGCATTCATTTCAATTTAACAAATAATAGTGTTAGCATGATAGGAGGTTTTAGGTCACACCTGTTCAGATGACCTGCTGCCTGGGATTAGGTAGCAGCAGTTCAAAAACGCAGCTTTCCTTCAAATTTTTTGTATTCTGTGTGTTCAAATGTTTCAACGTATTGCTCAGATGTCCTCGTCCTAATGAAATTTCGGCCTTATAATAATTATTTCAAGAACTGTTACAATCTTTTATCGTAAAATGTTAGTGTTCGTTCCAATCAGGCAACGCCATCTTGAGATGTGTCATCCTCACCCTGAAGCATCGATGGCAAGCGATTCCACGGAATTGATACACTGGGAACCGGTTCTAAACAAGAACAGGTTTTCGATTCCCATCCCTACTCACTGGTGTGTATTTTCATGTGTATTTTCAACCGATCTTTTCGTAAAAAACCTTTAGCACAGATTGAACATGAAAAAGGTTTTTTACCTGTGTGTATTGTCATGTGTACTTTCAAGTCACTATTTTGTGTGAAACCTTTACCACAGATTGAACAGATAAAATGTTTTTCTCCAGTGTGTGTTCTCATGTGTATTTTCAAAACCCAATTTCCTGGAAAACCTTTACCACAGATTGAACAAACAAAAGGTTTTTCACCAGTGTGTGTTCTCATGTGTCTGTTCAACGGTGTACTTTTTGTATAACCTTTACTACAGATTGAACAGACAAAAGGTTTTTCCCCAGTGTGTGTTCTCATGTGTGCTTTCATATCATTATTTTGGGTGAAACCTTTACCGCAGATTGAACAGATAAAAGGTTTTTCACCAGTGTGTGTTGTCGTGTGTCTTTTCAACTGTGTATGTTCTGTAAAACCTTTACTACAGATTGAACAGACAAAAGGTTTTTCGCCAGTGTGTGTTCTCATGTGTACTTTCAAATCACTACTTTGTGTGAAACATTTACCACACATTGAACAGATAAAAGGTTTTTCACCAGTGTGTATTCTCATGTGTTTTTTCAAAACCCAATTTCGTCCAAAACCTTTACCACAGCTTGAACAGGAAAAGGTTTTTTTACCAGTGTGTGTTTTCATGTGTGTTTTCATATTACGACGGTAACTAAAGGTTTTGCCACAGTAAGAACATTCAAAGTGTGTGTTGTCAGTGTGACATGTCGTATCAGCTTCAGACTCGTCATCATCAGTGTCAGGAGAGTGTGACGTCATGTCATCACTATCTGATAGTGGAGCTAAGAGCTTGTCTGCTTGTGATCCTCCACAGTGGTCTCCATCAGCTTCTGTTGTCATGTGTTGAGTTGAGCTGCTGCTTGGAGGCTCCGCCTCTCTCTTCTCCTCACTTTCACTTTTGACCTCATCATCTTCACTCTTCACAATGACACCAGTCAATGGCATCTTGGGGACAAGATGATCTCCATTATGACTGATGCTGTGTTCCTCCTCTTCCTCTTTAAAGAGGGTGCGCTGTAGCTCCCCATCTTCCCCTTTAATGCGAGTGGGGTGTGGCTCCTCCTCTTCCTGAGTAATATTGGGGGGCTGTGGTTTTTCCTGCTCCATCCTGGAGGTCCACTTCTGCTGCTCAGGGAGAAAATGTTCTTCACAGATATCTGCGGGACACGAAAAGACAAACAAGACTTAGAAAAGTCCAGCTTTGCTCAGTCTTATGAGACAATGTGTATATTAATTTACTTTCCTTGGTGTTCTTAGTTTTACAGTAACTTCATTTGAATATTGTTGTGGCTTGTGCAGCCCTTTGAGACATTTGTGATTAAGGCTTATATAAGTAAACTTTGATTGATTGATTGATTGATTGATTGATTGATTGATTGATTATCAATAAACAACCTCAAGTTGGATGTTTTTCCATCTCTAATTTAACTACCTTTTAGTCCAACTAAATTGGAAAAATAGATTATAAATACCAAGTAACAAAAAAATATACATTGATGAATTACAAACCCAAAACCAGTGAAGTTGGCACATTGTGTAAATGGTAAATAGAAACAGAATACAATGATTTGCAAATCCTTTTCAACCTATATTCAATTGAATAGACTGCAAAGACAAGATACTTAACGTTCAAACTGGAAAATTGTGTTATTTTTTTGCAAATATTAGCTCATTTGGAATTTGATGCCTGCCACATGTTTCAAAAAAGCTGGCACAAGTGGCAGAAAAGACTGAGAAAGTTGAGGAGTGCTCATCAAACACTTATTTGGAACATCCCACAGGTGAACAGGCTAATTTGGGAACAGGTGGGTGCCATGATTGGGTATAAAAGCAGCTTCCATGAAATGCTCAGTCACTCACAAACAAGGATGGGGCGAATTGTCCAACAGTTTAAGAACAACATTTCTCAACGAGCTATTGCAAGGAATTTAGGGATTTCACCATCTACGGTCCGTAATATCATCAAAAGGTTCAGAGAATCTGGAGAAATCACTGCACGTAAGCGATGATATTACGGACCTTCGATCCCTCAGGAAGTACTGCATCAAAAAGCGAAATCAGTGTGTTTAGGATATCACCACATGGGCTCAGGAACACTTCAGAAAACCACTGTCAGTAACTACAGTTTGTCGCTACATCTGTAAGTGCAAGTTGAAACTCTACTACGCAAAGCAAAAGCCATTTAACAACAACACCCAGAAATGTTGCTAGCTTTGCTGGGCCCGAGCTCATCTAAGATGGACTGATGCGAAGTGGAAAATTGATCTGTGGTCTGACGAGTCCACATTTTAAATTGTTTTTGGAAACTGTGGACATCGTGTCCTCCGGACCAAAGAGGAAAAGAACCATCCGGATTGTTATAGGTGCAAAGTTCAAAATCCAGCATCTGTGATGGTATGTGGGTGTATTAGTGCCCATGTCATGGGTAACTTACACATCTGTGAAAGCACCATTAATGCTGAAAGGTACATAAAGGTTTTGAAGTAACATATGTTGCCATCCAAGCAACGTTATCATGGACGCCCCTGCTTATTTCAGCAAAACAATGCCAAGCAATGTGTTAAAACAGTGTGGCTTTATAATAAAAGAGTGTGGGTACTAGATTGGCCTGCCTGTAGTCCAGACCTGTCTCCCATTGAAAATGTGTGGCGCAATATGAAGCCTAAAATACCACAACGGAAACCCTGGACTGTTGAACAACTTAAGCTGTACATCAAGCAAGAATGGGAAAGAATTCCACCGGAAAAGCTTCAAAAGTTGGTCTTCTCAGTTACCAAACGTTAACAGAGTGTTGTTAAAAGGAAAGGCCATGTAACACAGTGGTAAAAATGCCCCCTGCGCCAACTTTTTTGCAATGTGTTGCTGTCATTAAATTCTAAGTTAATGATTATTTGCAAAAAAAAAAATTGTGTTTCTCAGTTTGAATATTACGGTAAATATCTTGTCTTTGCAGTCTATTCAATTGAATATAAATGATAAATGATAAATGGGTTGTACTTGTATAGCGCTTTTCTACCTTCAAGGTACTCAAAGCGCTTTGACACTACTTCCACATTTACCCATTCACACACACATTCACACACTGATGGAGGGAGCTGCCATGCAAGGCGCTAACCAGCACCCATCAGGAGCAAGGGTGAAGTGTCTTGCTCAGGACACAACGGACATGACGAGGTTGGTACTAGGTGGGGATTGAACCAGGGACCCTCGGGTCGCGCACGGCCATTCTCCCACTGCGCCACGCCGTCCCTAAGTTGAAAAGGATTTGCAAATCATTGTATTCTGTTTTTATTTACGAATTACACAATGTGCCAACTTCACTGGTTTTGGGTTTTTTGTAGATGATGGCCGTGTAAATGGGAACTGCACTTTTCTTTCAAGTTTTGCCAATCATTCACTATCTTTAATGACTATGAACACACATCTTTCTGACCGTGATTGCAGTACCATTTCTGGCCACATTACTATATATGGCACCGTTGTTGTTATTATGTTGTTATCCATCCATTTTATACCGCTTGTCCCTTTCAGGGTCGCGGAGGGTGCTGGAGCCTATCCCAGCTGAATTCGGGCGGAAGGTGGGGTACACCCTGGACAAGTCGCCGCCTCATCGCAGGGCCATAGACAGACAACATTCACACTCACATTTACATATTAGGGCCAATTTTGAGTGTTATGTTCTCTGTAAACTCAAAGAACCCCCCCCCCCCAAAAAAAGTTCAAGCAATTCATGTTAATATGAATGTGCCTTTTACGGTGCTACATTAAATACATACAGCATGTATATAAAACATTTTAGGAAGTTTTTAGAGCGCTTTGTGTGCAGAATACATCAAATCCCCATTACCTCTACTATTAGCTGCCTCTTGCTAGAGTTTTATTTCCTCCAAATTTAGAATGCACAAAAAGAGAAATACATGTGTGTGATTGTCTCACATAGGGCTTGTGAATGATAGGTAAAATAAATAATAAAAAAGTGCAATGGCCCTTAACTATTGCTCTGCTGTCATGAGTAGATTGCAGTTCAGTGGGAGACAATGCAGTTTATTTACCATACAGTTTATTTCTTTTTTGTTGTCTACAAATACAAATGTGTTTACATTTCTATAACCAACTATACTATCCTACTTTCACTGCAATGCTCCTCAACTCAGTAAAGTTATTCCAATTATTCTTTCATGTCAATGATGAAACATAAAGTTAGTAAAGATGTGAGAGTAAGAAGTAAACAAACCTGTTCTGTGCAACACAACTTGATGCTTCTTGAAAACAGCGTCCAGTAGTTGACGTTGTCGCTAGTTCTCCTCTTTTGTTGGAGAACGTTCCTCGTCGTACTCTGCTATCTTTCTTTATAACACTACAAATATTTCTCCCACAGCCGCAGTTAGTCGATAATTAACCAACATTCTCAGCATTTTGCTTAGCGATGTGTTGATAACTTCCGGATGTCTTTGTTAGCAGCTAACAAGCTAAGCTAAGTAGCAGGTTAAGTTCGCCTAAGACGCTTCAAGTCTGAGTTGAGTTCATTCTGACACGAAGAATGAATGAAGTTTAGTTTGTCACACCTAAACGAATAGGTACAAACGTAACAATGAAGGAATTAACGCAAACTTAAAACCCACACTGCTCCCCTGCCTTTTACAAGACGATTGGTCAGTCTGCGCATGTGCAAGTGATAGGTTACGTCACTTCCCGTTGACTTGGTTCCTCTTTTACAGACTGTGTCATGCACAAACGCCTACCGCCCGAATGCAGCTGAGATAGGCTCCAGCACCCCCCGTGACACCGAGAGGGACAAGCAGTAGAAAATGGATGGATGAATTTAAAAAAATCAACGCAATCACTGCACAAAAATGGGGGCAATATAAAAGTATATAACAGAGAAGACACACAAGAGAATAAACAAGGGCAATACAGAGAAAAAAAACGTTTTTTAAAGAATTTCAACGAAATTTAAAGTAGTTTTTAAAATTAAATATTTTAGGTGGAGTTTTTTTCGATATGAACAATTAGTTTTCAAGATCTGTCATAGGCCCACTGGCTGCTGAAGTCAGCTCTCCAATCAGCTATATAGACTCAAAAACTCCACGGTGACGTCTTGGTGAATTTACTGAGGAATTTGTGAAAAAACATTGCCTGGAGAGATTAATGAAGCAACCATGTATCCGGCGACACCTGCAGTGAGCAAAATCGACCGCTAGATGGAACCCGATGCATCTTAAAGTCTAGCATGCTCTTAGAGCAATGGTTCTCAAATGGGGGTACGCGTACCCCTGGGGGTACTTGAAGGTATGCCAAGGGGTACGTGAGATGTTTTCAAAATATTCTAAAAATAGCAACAATTCAAAAATCCTTTATAAATATAAATAAAAACCTATCTTTTTTTCCAAATAGTTCAAGAAAGACCACTACAAATGAGCAATGTTTTGCACTGTTATACAATTTAATAAATCAGAAACTGATGACATAGTGCTGTATTTTACTTCTTTATCTCTTTTTTTCAACCAAAAATGCTTTGCTCTGATTAGGGGGTACTTGAATTAAAAAAAAAAATCACAGGGGGTACATCACTGAAAAAAGGTTGAGAACAACTGTCTTAGAGCAACACTGTGGGTTCATATCATAAACACACGGAGACGAGGCAGAGGAAAGAGTTCAATGTTTTTACTGTAGACATCAAACATCGACTGTTGAATCCTACATGACAACCTCATGACTCCTATTCCATTCAGTAGTAATTACAATGAAAGTCTAATCCAGTGGTCCCCAAACTACGGCCGCGTCCAAAATCCGGCCCGCGGGAATCCAAAGTTAAAAAAAATATATATATATATATATATATATATATATATATATATATTAATCTGTTCTTTCGAATCCATTTTCTAACACTTGTTACTCTCGGTGTCTCCGCGCCGCTCAGGCAAATCATATTGTCTAAAAATGCATTACCCATTTTTTCAACCCAATGCGGCCTCCGACTCAAAAAGTTCTTGGAGCCCTGGTCTAATCTAATAGAGCACTGACTTGTCGCTCTAATGCCCCACATCTCTCTCTTCCAAGATAGGTTCAACAGTTTTTGACCTATTTACCAAACACTGTCAATATAGCGTATGAACACCAAACACATCTGCTTTTAATCTGACTATTGGAATGACCAATACAACATTTTTTTCAATGAACAAGTGACATCTTTTGGTTACCTCAAATCTGATTTGTTTAGTTTTATCATTTACAATATGCAAATATAATCATTCAAATAAAGCATTAATATACAGTGCATACTTTAGTCTGGATCCCCTCACTCTCTTTTTTATACAGAGTCGCAAAAACTTGAGACACATGGATCAAGAACATAAAGAGTCAAGGAAAATAGTCCCTAAACCTGGCAGGGCGTCTGATCTCTCTGCCACTTCTCATGTGGTTGTCAGGCATACATTCCATACTCAAAAGAGGAGTAATGTTTTTTGGAAAGTCCTGTTCTGGTGGGTCAAGCGACTCAGGTGTCTGTGAAGTGTGTACCTTAAAGTCCACATGTTCATCCTGGCAGGCATCAGTGAACAAACTTGGATGTATCTTCCTCAGATGTCCCCGTTCATCCTTAAGTTTCGTCCCTATAGGAGCGTAGTTCCTCTCTCATGCATGTAGACGGTGTCCCCTGTGGTTAACACTGGTGGAGACTCTGCTCGTTGATAGAAGTGTTGTTTCTGTTGGTGCTGCAGGTTTTGTACCCTGTTGTGGACATGCTGCAGCATCAACTGTTTTAGAATAGCACTGCAACACGGTAGGGTGCTTCAGAGTCCTCTGCCCATTAACATGTGTGCAGGTGAAATGCTCAGTCCAGTCACGGGTGTGTCCCTCAGTGACAACAGCACCAGATGTGGGTCAGTGCCGGTTTGCATTGCTTTTTTCAGTGCATGTTTGACAGTTTTTATGGCTTGCTCAGCCATTCCATTAGAAGATGGAAAACCGAGGATGTAAAGTATGAGCTTGACCTCCTATGAGGTTGCAAACGTCTTCATCTCGTAGCTGGTAAAAGGGGCATGATCGCTCACTCGCTTTCTTGATGAAATAGCAGCCTTATAATTATTATAAGTATAGCACTGTTACAATATTTTCTTGTAAAATGTTAGTGTTTGTTCCAACCAGGCATCACCATCTTGAGGTCTGATGTCACTACGCCATACGCACTTTGCGTAATGACGTCATCCCCATCCGGAAAATCGATGGCCAACGATTCCAAGGAATTGATACACTGGGAAGTGGTTCTGAACAACAACAGGTTTTCCATTCCCATCCCTATTCACTGGTGTGTATTCTCATGTGTACTTTCAACGGATCTTTTCGTACAAAACCTTTAGCACAGATTGAACATGAAAACGGTTTTTTACCTGTGTGTATTGTCATGTGTACTTTCAAGTCACTATTTTGTGTGAAACCTTTACCACAGATTGAACAAATAAAATGTTTTTCTCCAGTGTGTGTTCTCATGTGTATTTTCAAAACCCAATTTCCTGCAAAACCTTTACCACAGATTGAACAGACAAAAGGTTTTTCACCAGAGTGTGTTGTCATGTGTGTTTTCAAAATGGTATTTTTTGTAAAACCTTTACTACAGACTGAGCAGACAAAAGGTTTTTCGCCAGTGTGTGTTCTCATGTGTGTTTTCATATCACTATTCCGACCGAAACCTTTACGACAGATTGAACAGATAAAAGGTTTTTCACCAGTGTGTGTTGTCATGTGTGTTTTCAAATTATTATTGTGTGTAAAACTTTTAGCACAGACTGAACAGATAAAAGGTTTTTCTCCAGTGTGTGTTCTCATGTGTATTTTCAAAACCCAATTTCCTGAAAAACCTTTACCACAGATTGAACAGACAAAAGGTTTTTGAACAGTGTGGGTTGTCATGTGTGTTTTCAGATTCGTATTTTTTGAAAAGCCTTTACTACAGACTGAACAGACGAAAGGTTTTTCGCCGGTGTGTGTTCTCATGTGTGTTTTCAAATCCCTATTTCGAACGAAACCTTTACCACAGATTGAACAGATAAAAGGTTTTTCACCAGTGTGAGTTTTCATGTGTGTTTTAAAATTTATATTGTGTGCAAAACTTTTAGCACAGACTGAACAGATAAAAGGTTTTTCTCCAGTGTGCGTTCTCATGTGTATTTTCAAACTATTATTTTGTGTAAAGCTTTTACCACAGCTTAAACAGGAAAAAGGTTTCTCACCAGTGTGTATTCTCATGTGTGTTTTGAAATTACGACCGTGATTAAAAGTTTTGCAACAGTAAGAACATTCAAAGTGTGTGTTGTCAGTGTGACATGTTGTATCAGCTTCAGAGATTTTATCATCAGTGTCAGGAGAGTGTGACGTCATGTCATCACTATCTGATAGTGGAGCTAAGAGCTTGTCTGCTTGTGATCCTCCACAGTGGTCTCCATCAGCTTCAGTTGTCATGTGTTGAGTTGAGCTGCTGCTTATAGGCTCCACCTCTCTCTTCTCCTCACTTTCACTTTTGACCTCATCATCTTCACTCTTCATAATGACACCAGTCAATGGCACCCCCTCCAGTCCTTCAAGATGATCTCCATTATGACTGATGCTGTGTTTCTCGTCTTCCTCCTTAAAGAGGGGGGGCTGTAACTCCTCATCTTCCTCTTTAATGCGGGTGGGGTGTGGCTCCTCCTCTTCCTGAGTAATATGGGGGTGCTGTGTTTTTTCCTGCTCCATCCTGGAGGTCCACTTCTGCTGCTCAGGAAGAAGATGTTCTTCACAGATGTCTGCAGGACACGAAAAGACAAACACAAGATTTTGAAAATTTCAGCTTTGCTCAGACTTATGAGACAATGTGTATATTAATGTACTTTCCTTTGTGTTCTTAGTTTTATAGTAACTTCATTTGAATATTGTTGTGGCTTGTGCAGCCCTTTGAGACATTTGTAATCAAGGGCTATATAGGTCAACTTTGATTGATTGATTAATGATTGAATACCAATAAACAACCTCAAGTTGGACTTTTTGTTCATCTGTAATTTAACTAACTTTTTAATTGTGAAACTAAATTGGAAAAATAGATTATAAATATCATGTAACAAAGCATGACAAAGCCAGGAACAAAACGAGGATTCGTATCGAGGATGCCTTTGAAAGATGGAGACGATTGAAGGCGGAGAAGATTTTTTTCATCTGAAGCCAAACTTGCTAATTTCCTCCTTGATATGTAAGTCAGGCATTTACGTTTTCTTATTACTTGTAATAAATGGAAATGGACATTTCGTATGTAAACTATATTGTCCAATACAGTCTATGATCTTGTCTAACAAAGCTAGTATGTTGGTGCAACAAATGCTTAGGAGCGAAGCACCATCACACTAGTGCAGTGGTTCTTAACCTGGGTTCGATGGAACCCTAGGGGTTCGGTGAGTCAGGCTCAGGGGTTCGGCGCAGGTCAAAACACACCCGACTCATCGTGTAAATAAAAACTTCTCCCTATCGGCGTATTACGGATACGGCAACAGCAGAAGTCAGACTGATTTGCAGGTGTGTAATTTGTTGTGAGTTTATGCACTGTGTTGTTTTTTTTTGTTTGAACAAGGTGATGTTCATGCACGGTTCATTTTGTGCAGCAGTAAAACAAACATGGTAACACTTTAGTATGGGGAACATATTCACCATTAATTAGTTGCTTATTAACATGCAAATTAGTAACATATTGGCTCTTAACTAATCATTATTAAAGGGGAACATTATCACCAGACCTATGTAAGCGTCAATATATACCTTGATGTTGCAGAAAAAAAGACCATAATTTCCGAACTCTAAATGGGTGAATTTTGGTGAATTAAACGCCTTTCTAATATTCGTTCTCGGAGCGATGACGTCACATCAGGAAGCAATCCGCCATTTTCTCAAACACAGAGTCAAATCAGCTCTGTTATTTTCCGTTTTTTCGACTGTTTTCCGTACCTTGGAGACATCATGCCTCGTCGGTGTGTTGTCGGAGGGTGTAACAACACGAACAGGGACAGATTCAAGTTGCACCAGTGGCCCAAAGATGCGAAAGTGGCAAGAAATTGGACGTTTGTTCCGCACACTTTACCGATGAAAGCTATGCTACAACAGAGATGGCAAGAATGTGTGGATATCCTGCGACACTCAAAGCAGATGCATTTCCAACAATAAAGTCAAAAAAAATCTGCCGCCAGACCCCCATTGAATCTGCCGGAGTGTGTGAGCAATTCAGGGACAAAGGACCTCGGTAGCACGGCAAGCAATGGCTGCAGTTTGTTCCCGCAGACGAGCGAGCTAAACCCCCTGGATGTCTTGGCTCACACCGTCCCGAAGATGATCAAGAGAAGAATATCGACCCTAGCTTCCCTGGCCTGCTGACATGAGAGTATGTCTACAGAATATATTAATTGATGAAAATTGGGCTGTCTGCACTCTCAAAGTGCATGTTGTTGCCAAATGTATTTCATATGCTGAAAACCTAGTTCATAGTTGTTAGTTTCCTTTAATGCCAAACAAACACATACCAATCGTTGGGAAGAAGGCGATCGCTGAATTCGTCCTCGCTTTCTCCCGTGTCGCTGGCTGTCGTGTCGTTTTCGTCGGTTTCGCTTGCATACGGTTCAAACCGATATGGCTCAATAGCTTCAGTTTCTTCTTCAATTTCGTTTTCGCTACCTGCCTCCACACTACAACCATCCGTTTCAATACATTCGTAATCTGTTGAATCGCTTAAGCCGCTGAAATCCGAGTCTGAATCCGAGCTAATGTCGCTATAGCTTGCTGTTCTTTCCGCCATGTTTGTTTGTGTTGGCTTCACTATGTGACGTCACAGGAAAATTGACGGGTGTTTATAAACGATGGTTAAAATCAGGCACTTTGAAGCTTTTTTTAGGGATATTGCGTGATGGGTAAAATTTTGAAAAAAACTTCGAAAAATATAATAAGCCACTGGGAACTGATTTTTAATGGTTTCAACCATTCTGAAATTGTGATAATGTTCCCCTTTAAGTACTTATTAATGCCTTATTCGGCATGGCCTTATTATAACCCTAACCCTCTAACCCTGGCCCTAACCCTCTAACCCTAACCAAATAACTCTAAATTAAGTCTTTGTTACTTAGAATATGTTCCCCATACTAAAGTGTTACGAAAAACATATAACTTTGTCTTGAATTTGAAAAAAAAAAAAAAAACATTTTATTTTTCACTTAAGAAGGGTTGCGTATATGAAACTGGTGGGGTTCGGTACCTCCATCAAGGTTAAGAACCACTGCACTAGTGTAATGCTTATTTAGCGGTCAATGACACATCGACATGTAGGCTAACAGGGGTAATATATGCCCGTTAGCCTGTATGTCGATGTGTCATCCAACTGACAGGACAAAATATATTTTCGACAAATAAAACCTATGTGCATATAGGTAATGTTAGTGCCTATTTCCTTCTCAATATGCTGATACGCAGAGGAAATGCGTTCCAACATTAGCACGGCTAATTGCAGTTTCTGGTACTGTATGTGCATCAGGCACATATGGGGTTGGATTTGCTTGGCACAATATAATACATTAGATGTAATGATTTTCTACTTTGTGTATTAACATGGTAGTAGGCTATATGATTTATGCGTAACGTGGTTTTGGCGTAATGTGGGTTGGCTCATAGAATTGCACTCTGCACTGAAAGCTGGTGATGCAACATGGGGTTATGCTGAACGAAATGTGGCGGTAATTTTACTGTTGGCCTTGACTTGCCATCAAAGTAGGCCTACGCGATATATAATATATTATATATTATTAAGTATAATTATTTCGATGTTGGTCCGTGAGGTCAAACTAGACATTTAGCAACAATCTGTCCCGACAAAAATATTGCTGCGTAACATTTGGCCAATCGACATCAGTAAAATGTGGCATAATTACTTAGTAAACCATTTTGCAAGAAGCATAAACAAGAGAAACCTACAGCGTAGGACTCGTCGATTGCCATTTGAAGTTCCTTGGAGTAGGATTCGGATTCGGCTGCATATCTGGCAACCTCAGTCATGGAGAGTGGGAGTGGACTACAGAATTTAGACCGTGATTGCAGTACCATTTCTGGCCACATTACTACATATGGCACCTTTAAATAGCCACAAAGAGAGGGATACTTTTTTTTTTTTATTGTAAAAAGTTTTTATGGTATAATAAATTTACATCATTCTGAGAATGCAAATGATACATGTGTTCGAAACTGGATGATTGATTTGCCTTAGAATACATGGGTCGGGCTGTAGGAACACAGACTGTGGCGATTTCTCAAGGCTTATTGAAATGCACAAATGTATCAAATTGAGAGCCAGTACAGACGATTAGAATTGAAATGTCTGCTCGCTTTGAAAACAACAATGCTTATTTACGATTCCACTCCCTCAAATGGCCTTGATGCTGCTCTAAACAGACGAAGGCTGTTTTGAAAACATCCACTGAAGGACATCACAGCGATAGCTGCTCTGACATCCCTCCCTCCTCCAATAACACCTGGGAGTTGAACTTTGCTCCTAACGCCTGCAGAGAGAGACTCCAGGCCTATAGACACAACAACAATACACCCTGAACAATGGACACATGCAAACACACACACCCCAACTAGGGCTGGGTGATATGGCCTTTTTTTTAATATCTCAACATTTTTAGGCCAGGTCACGATACACGATATATATCTCGATATTTTGCCTTAGCCTTGAATGAACACTTGATGCATATAATCACAGCAGTATGATGATACTGTGTGTCTACATTAAAACATTCTTGTTCATACTTCATTAATATATGCTCATTTTAAACTTTCATGCAGAGAGGGAAATTACAACTAAGTCAATTGACCAAAACTGTATTTATTAAACAGTTTTTAAGCAGTGGCACAAACATTCATGTCATTTCAAAACAGAAAGTGCAAGATTGTCAGAGACATTTTAAAACAAGCTATGAGTGCACTTTTGTGCATGATGTCACTAAGATGACATATCAAAACAACACTAAATTAAAGTGCACTTTTTGTACAGAACGCCACTACAATAGTTTAAAACAAATAAAGTGCACTTTTGTGCATGATTTCAGACAAGATATTTCAATAATTGTCAAATATAAATGAGCTGCATAATAGGAAATAAAATAGTGTATGTCCTTCGCTATGTGGTAGGTTACTGCGGACGTTATCTCCTTCTGTTGTTGACTATTTTTTTCATACGGTGTTGATGTGGAAATGGTTGCCTCGGCAATTTGTTGGTGCGGCTCCGAACGAAGATGTTGACATGCGGAGTTTCAAGCACTCTTCATTCTCTCGCGGGTGACTTTTCAAATGATGCTACATATTAGCGGTAATGCTACTTTTTGCAGCAACGCTTTTGCCCCACACTTGACAAATGACGGTTTTCTGTTCGACATATTCCCACTTGAAGCCAAACCACCGACAGACGATAGACCCCTTGCTGTTTTTCTTGGGAATTAATTATTTCTTCATTTGTTACCAGATTCGCACCTTCTTTCTCTCGTATTACCACTCGCACCACAGCTAACGTTACTCATGCCGCTACCTCTCTGCTCCGCAAGGGCGTATACGTAAGTGACGTATGTAAGAAGGTGCGCTTGTTTTATGTCTCTGTGAGAAGGAGAGACAAGAGTGAGAAGAGCCTGTAGTGTAATGCCCGCAGCTAAAAGCAACTGCGTGAGAACGTATACTCGAATATCACGATATAGTCATTTTCTATATCGCACAGAGACAAACCCGCGATATGTCGAGTATATCGATATATCGCCCAGCCCTAATCCCACGCCCTCGCTTCACCCCGTGTGGTATATGTTGGAACACAAAGCAGTGCCCGAGTGGCTGGCAGCTTTGGGCCGGATGCCCGCCCCTTTAGTTGCAAGTTGTAATATGTGCATGTGCTTTGCATACAGCATGTACAAAAAACATTTTTGGATGTTTTTAGAGCGCGTTGTATGCAGAATACATCAAATCCCCCATTACCTCTATTATTAGCTGCCTCTTGCTAGAGTTTTGTTCCCCTCCCAACTTAGAATGCACAAAAAGAGAAATATGTGTGTGCTTGTCTCACATAGGGCTTGTGAAATAAATTATAAAAAAGTGAAATTCCCCTTAACTATTGCTCTGCTGTCATGGGTAGATTGCGGCTCAGTGGGGGACAATGCAGTTTATTCATTATACAGTTTTTTTTTTGTTTGTTTACAAATAAAAATGTGTTTAAATTTCTATAACCAACTATCATACTTTCACTACAATGCCCCTCCACTCAGAAAAGTTGTTCCAATTATTCTTTCATGTCAATGATGAAACAAAGTTAGTAAAGATGTGAGAGTAAGAAGTAAACAAACCTGTTCTGTGTAACACAACTTGATGCTTCTTGAAAACAGCGTCCAGTAGTTGACGTTGTCGCTAGTTCTCCTCTTTAGTTGGAGACAGTCCCCCCTCGTACTCTGCTATCTTTCTTTATAACACTACAAATATTTATTCCACAGTCGCAGTTAGTCGCTAATTAACCAACATTCTCAGCATTTTGCTTAGCGATGTGTTGATAACTTCCGGGTGTCTTTTTGTCAGCAGCTAACAAGCTAAGCTAAGTAGCAGGTTAAGTTCACCTAAGACGCTTCAAGTCTGAGTTGAGTTCATCCTGACACGAAGAATAAATATACAGTTTAGTTTGTCACACCTAAACGAATAGGTCCAAACGTAAAAATGAAGGAATTAAGGCAAACTTAAAACCCACACTGCTCCGCTGCCTTTTAACAATCGGTGACAGAATACACTATCAGTCCGCGCATGTGCAAGTGACAGCATACGTCACTTCCTGTTGGTTCCTCTTTTTTTTATAGGACTGTATTTGCAGTCAAAAACGACAATACATTTCACACAAAAAAAAATCAACGCACCACTCATCCAGGGTGTACCCCGCCTTCCGTCCGAATGCAGCTGGGATAGGCTCCAGCCACCCTCGCAACTCCGACAGGGACAAGCGGTAGCGAAATGGATGGATGGATTAAAAAAAATCAACACAATCACTTCACAAAACTGAGGGCATTGTTGAAGAATATAACAGAGAAGAGAACACTATAAGAGAATAAACAATTAAAAACTTTTTTTTGAAGAATTTGAATGAAATTTAAAGTAGTTTTTGAAAAAAAAAACATTTTAGGTTGAGTTTTTTTCGATAAGTAATTTTGCAAGATCTGTCATAGACCCACTGGCTGTTGAAGCCAGCTCTCCAATCAGCTAAATAGACTCAATAACTCCACAGTGACGTCTTGGTGAATTTATTGAGGAATGTGTGAAAAAATGTTGCCTGGAGAGATTATTGAAGCCACCATGCATCCCGCGACACATGCAGTGAGCACAAACGACCGCTAGATGAAGCCTGTTGCATCTTGAAGTCTAGTATGCTCTTACAGCAACACTGTGGGTTCACATCATATACACTCAGTGGTGTGCCGTCAGGGCCAGCAAAGCCTTCTCTGCTGGCCTAACATAACTATCTTATTATAATTAAAGATAAAAGTATTTTATTTACCTTCCCTAAACATTCAAAAGTATTCATATTCTCTTCATGTCATATTATGCTCCTTCCAGCGCTGTTGCTTTTAGGTAAGAGTTTTTATCCAATCAGAATTCAGCTATTCTATGTTGCTATGCTGAACCAAATCTGCCTTCGGGATCAGCAATGCTGGCGTTCGTGCACTGTAAGTGAACGTACATATGCAGTGACAGACAGTTGCGATAGCCAATCAGATCACGAGTAGTTGTCAGTAAGGCCTTCTAGATGGCCGAAGGCAGATATTTATTGTGATGTTATGAGCACAGTGTTTTTCAACCACTGTGCAGCAGCACATTAGTGTGCCGTGAGATATTGTCTGGTGTGCCGTGGGAAATTTTGCAACTTCACCTAATTGGTCCAAAAAATATTTTTTTGCAAATCAATAATTATAATCTGCAAATAATGGGCCGTTGTCGAGTGTCTGTGCTTTGTAGCGCTCCACAGGTTAACCGTGTAATACTTTATGTCAGTAGGTGGCAGCAGGTAGTTCATTGCTTAGTAGAAGTCGGAATGCGTCGAGGATGGTTTGTCTTGATCCCAATATGCAGAGCACAGCGGGAGACGGCGTGCAGGTAAAATGGTTTGCAATGATTAAACCAAAAATGAACAAAAGGGAAAGGAAAAGACACTGAAGCTTAGGGATGGCTATGCAAAACGAAAGCAAAACTGAACTTGCAACAAGGTAAACAAAAACAGAATGCTGGACGACAGCAAAGACTTGCAGCGCGTGGAGCGGTGATAGCGTCCACAACGTACATCCGTACATGACACAACAATCAACAATGTCCCCACAAAGAAGGATAGCGTACGCACAACTTAAATAGTCTCGATTGCTAACACAAAGCAGGTCAGGCAAAGGAAGGCGTGAAGCTGCTACAGGAAAACAAACAACAAAACAGGAAGGAAAGGTCACCAAAATAACAGCGCAAGACAGGAACTAAAGCACTACACACAGGAAAACAAGAGCAGACTCAAAATAAGGCACGACAACCTGGTGGAGTTTCATTTTTTAACCTTTTCTGCTGGTGGTGTGCCTCCGTATTTTCTTTATTAAAAAAAATGTGCCTCGGCTCAAAAAAGGTTGAAAAACACTGAGCTAGGTAACATAAGAACTCCATTACCCAGCATGTCATAGTAGTGAAGAGCATGCGCAGTAGCCGCGTTTAGCCATGCAGGCAGCGGTATGTTTTTGACGAGCACCTTGTGGAGTAAACTTTAAGAAATCAGCCAACACGCATCTTTTATGATTAGACAAGACAACACAGCAAGGCCATTTTCAAGAAGGATATTTAAAGATAAACTACATCTTGTGAGACGATGTCGGCCAACCCCGGAAGCGCGAATGGGTTCTACAGAATGTGAGTTTGGATATTTTATTTATTTCTCGTTTCGCGTTTAATATGTTGTTTTTTTTTCAATTTTAATTTTGACAGTACAACATAAGATATGTTTTATTGATTTTTAAATGCGCCAGAAAAAAAACCTGTTATGTACAATGTTGGTGGTGATTCAATGCCCAGTAGTGCATAAATGTGTTTCTGTATAGTATTTATCCAGCAATGGTCATGTGGTGACATAAATGATGGTATTTTGAGAGGTTATCATTGAAGTTGGACATCACTGAAGGACGAGGTGGGAAACGCACGGCCCGCCACTGTATACACACGGAGACGAGGCAGAGGAAATAGTTCAATGTTTTTACTGTAGGCATCAAACATTGACTGTTGAATCCTACATGACAACCTCATGACCCCTAGTGCCTTTAGTAGTGATTACAATGACAGTCTAATCGGATAGAGCACTGACACCTCCCTCTAATACACCGCATCCCTCTTTTCCAAGATAGGTTCAACAGTTTTTGACCCATTTACCAAACACCAATAACCAATACACCATTTTTCCACCTCAACTCTCATTTGTTTAGTTTTAGCATTTTTATTATGCAAACATAATCATTCAAATAAAGCATTAATGTACAGTGCATACTTTACTCTGCATTACCTTTCTCTCTGTTTTATGCTAGGGTTGTACGGTATACCGGTATTAGTATAGTACCACGATAATAATGAATCATATTCGGTACTGTACCGCGTCTGAAAAGTACCGGTCCACCACCCCAATTGGTGGATCTACACCAGGGGTGCTCATTACGTCGATCGCGAGCTACCGGTCGATCGTGGAGGATGTGTCAGTCGATCACCAGCCAGGCATTAAAAAAATAGTCCTAAAATGAGCGATCATAAAGCTTCACTATGACGTCAATTTTGTCACTTGATTGACATTCACGGCACCCGAGGGTCTTCTGAGATGACGCTGGCTGCTGCCAGCTCATTACAATTACCGACAGGAAGGCGAGAAACACTTTATTTCAACAGACTCTGGCGCCGTACCTGTCGTCAAAACTCCAAAGACCGACTGCACAGTTGCACAATAAAAGTGCTGCTTCATCCTGCCTGCCTTACAAAATAAGAGTCTCAGAAAGCTGGCGTGCACAAGCTAGCAAGCTACGGAGTTTGCCGACAATGTATTTCTTGTAAAGTGTATACAAAGGAGTATGGAAGCTGGACGAATAAGATGGCAAAAACCAACCACTTTCATGTGGTATTGGACAGAAAGGACGACTTTTTTTCTCCTCCATTCGAAAATGCGGACATTATCGGCACCACTGTCTGATTCCAATCAATGCAAGTCATCAGAATCAGCTAATACACCAACTTATATTCTTGTCTTCATGAAAGAAAGGAATCTATGTGTGTTAAACATGCTTGTATAATCTTTAAACACCTTTAACTTGTTAACAATATTAACTATATGTGTTAAACATGCTTGTATTATCTTTAACCACCTTTAAGTTGTTAACAATATTAACTATATGTGTTAAACATGTTTGTATTATCTTTAAACACCTTTAACTTATTACCAATATTAACTATAAGTGTTAAACATGCTTGTATTATCTTTAAACACCTTTAACTTGTTAACAATATTAACTATATGTGTTAAACATTCTTGTATTATCATTAAACACCTTTAATTTATTAACAATATTAACTATATGTGTTAAACATGCTTGCATTATCATTAAACATCTTTAACTTGTTAACAATATTAACTATATGTATTAAACATGTTTGTATAATCATTAAACACCTTTAACTTGTTAACAATATTAACTATATGTATTAAACATGTTTGTATTATCATTAAACACCTTTAACTTGTTAACAATATTAACTATATGTATTAAACATGCTTGTATTATCATTAAACACCTTTAATTTATTAACAATATTAACTATATGTGTTAAACATGCTTGTATTATCATTAAACACCTTTAACTTGTTAACAAAAACATATATTTCATAAATAAGTAAATATAAATTATATATATGAATGAGGTAGATCACCACGACTTGATCAATTGAAAAGTAGCTCGCCTGCAGAAAAAGTGTGAGCACCCCTGATCTACACCTAACATCCACTGTAGTGATACAAAGTACAGTAGCGTATCTAGTCGATACTACTATGATTACGTCGATATTTTTTGGCATCACACCTTTTGTTTTGTTTTTATTTACATTATGTTCATAAACTGTCATGTCTGTGTTGATCATGTTTTTGTTTGGCCATGTGCTGTTTGTTTTTTGGACACTTTCTTAGTTCCTGATTGTTCACTCCCTTGTTTTGTTTCCATAGCAACCCATTAGTTTTCACCTGTCATGTCACGCACTTGTTTCACGTTTTGAGTCACGCACCTGTTGTTAATCATGTCTGTGTTATTTAAGCTTTTCATTTTCTGTTGGTCAGCCTGGCGACATCACATTTATGCTCTGCACACTTTATGATCACTCTTCTTCATGTCATGTTCACAGTTCCATGCCAAGTAAGTTTTCGTTTCTTGTTCATAGTTTTCCGCCTTTGTGCGCGCCTTTTGTTTTCATAGCCAAGTTGTTTTACCTCCGCTGTGAGCGCCTTTTGTTTATACCTTTTTGAGCTTTTTGAGTTTAAATATTAAACATGTACTCACACTCACGTCTTGCCCGCACCAATTTTCCGTTGCCTTCCGGAAAAACAAACCCCAAGGACCAAGTCTTGACATAAACTCAGGAAATACGTCCCTGGACACATGAGGACTTTGAATATGACCAATGTATGATCCTGTAAAGTATCAAACTACAGAAGAATAAGTGATTATTAAATTTTAACAGAAGTTTAGATAGAACATGTTAAAAAAGAAAATAAATAGATATTAACAGTAAATGAACAAGTAGATTAATAATTAATTTTCTACCACTTGTCATTAATTTTGACAAAATAAGAATGGAAAATGACACAATATGTTACTGCATATGTCAGCAGCTAAATTAGGAGCCTTTGTTTGCTTACTTACTAATAAAAGACAAGTTGTCTTGTATGTTCACTATTTTATTTAAGGACTAAATTGCAATAAGTAACATATGTTTAATGTACCCAAAGATTTTTTGTTAAAATAAAGCCAATAATGCAATTATTTGTAGTCCCCTTTATTTCGAAAATTACCGAAAAGTATCAAAATAATTTTGGTATCGGTACCAAAATATTGGTATTAGGACAACACAGAGTCGCAAAATCTTGAGACACATGGATCAAGAACATAAAGAGTCAAGTAAAATAGTCCCTAAACCTGGCAGGGCGTCTGATCTCTCTGCCACTTCTCATGTGGTTGACATTCCATACTGACGGGAGGAGTAATGTTTATTGGAAAGTCCTGTTCTGGTGGGTCAACTGACACAGGTGTCTGTGAAGTGTGTACCTCAAAGTCCACATGTTCATCCTGGCGGGCACCAGTGAACAAACTTGGATGTATCTTCCTCAGATGTCCCCGTTCTTCCTTAGTTTATTTCGTCCCTATAGGAGCGTGGTTCCTCTCTTTGATGGAGGTCAACTGCCGGCTCCCAACCGTTCCGTGTTTGCATGTAGATGGTGTCCCCTATGGTTAACACTGGTAGAGACTCTGCTTGATGAAAGTGTTGTTTCTGTTGGTGCTGCAGGTTTTGGATCCTGCTGTGGCATCGACTCAGTCATGCTCAGTCCAGTCACGGGTGTGTCCCTCAGTGACAACAGGACCAGATGTGTGTCAGTGCCAGTTTGACAGTCTTTATGGCTCGCTCAGCCATTCCATTAGAAGATGGAAAACTGAGGATGTAAAGTGTGAGCTTGATCTCCTATGAGGTTGCAAACGTCTTCATCTCGTAGCTGGTAAAAGGGGCATGATCGCTCACTCGCTCTTTTGATGAAATAGCAGCCTTATAATTATTACAAGTAGCGCTGTTACAATATTTTCTTGTAAAATGTCAGTGTTTGTTCCAAACAGGTATTACCATCTTGAGGCCTGACATCACTACGCCATACGCACTTCGCATAATGATGTCATCCCCACCCGGAAAATCGATGGCAAGCGATTCCAAGGAATTGATACACTGGGAAGTGGTTCTGAACAAGAACAGGTTTTCCATTCCCATCCCTATTCACTGGTATGTATTTTCATGTGTATTTTTAACGGACCTTTCCGTACAAAACCTTTAGCACAGATTGAACATGAAAAAGGTTTTTTACCTGTGTGTATTGTCATGTGTACTTTCAAGTCACTATTTTGTGTGAAACCTTTACCACAGACTGAGCAGATAAAATGTTTTTCTCCAGTGTGTGTTCTCATGTGTATTTTCAAAACCCAATTTCCTGCAAAACCTTTACCACAGATTGAACAGACAAAAGGTTTTTCACCAGTGTGTGTTGTCATGTGTGTTTTCAATTGTGTGTTTTTTGTAAAACCTTTACTACAGACTGAACAGACAAAAGGTTTTTCGCCAGTGTGCGTTCTGATGTGTGCTTTCAAATCAATATTTTGTGTAAAACCTTTAGCACAAATTTTGCAGATAAAAGGTTTTTCTCCAGTGTGTATTCTCATGTGTGTTTTCAAAACAATATTTCGAACGAAACCTTTACCACAGATTGAACAGATAAAAGGTTTTTCACCAGTGTGTGTTGTCATGTGTGTTTTCAAATTAATATTGTGTGTAAAGCTTTTACCACAGATTGAACAGATAAAAGGTTTTTCTCCCGTGTGTGTTCTCATGTGTATTTTCAAATGATTATTTTGTGTAAAGCTTTTACCACAGCTTAAACAGGAAAAAGGTTTCTCACCAGTGTGTATTCTCATGTGTGTTTTCAAATTACGACGGTGATTAAAGGTTTTGCCACAGTGAGAACATTCAAAGTGTGTGTTGTCAGTGTGACATGTCGAACCCGCTTCAGAGATTTTATCATCAGTGTCAGGAGAGTGTGACGTTGTGTCATCACTATCTGATAGTGGAGCTAAGAGCTTGTCTGCTTGTGATCCTCCACAGTGGTCTCCATCAGCTTCTGTTGTCATGTGTAGAGTTGAGCTGCTGCTTGGAGGCTCCGCCTCTCTCTTCTCCTCACTTTCACTTTTGACCTCATCATCTTCACTCTTCACAATGACAACAGTCAATGGCATCTTGGGGACATCAACCTCCTCCAGTCCTTCAAGATGATCTTCATTATGACTGATGCTGTGTTCCTCCTCCTCCGCTTTAAAGAGGGGGGGCTGTAGCTCCTCATCTTCCTCTTTAATGTGGGTGGGATGTGGCTCCTCCTCTTCCTGAGTAATATTGGGGGGCTGGGGTTTTTCCTGCTCCATCCTGGAGGTCCACTTCTGCTGCTCAAGAAGAAGATGTTCTTCACAGAAGTCTGCAGGACACGAAATGACAAACACAAGACTTAGAAAAGTCCAGCTTTGCTCAGTCTTATGAGACAATGTGTATATTAATGTATTTTCCTTTGTGTTCTTAGTTTTACAGTAACTTCATTTGAATATAATATAGACCATTTGATTGATTGATGACTGAATATCAATAAACAACCTCAAGTTGGACATTTGTGCATCTCTAATTTAACTGACTTTTTATTTGTCAAACTAAATTGGAAAAATAGATTATAAATATCATATAACAAAAATTACACATTGATGAATTAGATGATGGCAGTGTAAAGGGGAACTGCACTTTTCTTTCAAGTTTTGCCAATCATTCACAATCTTTAATGACTAAGAACAAACATCTTTCTCATGTTTGTGCACTCTAAATCATAAAAAACAGACTAACACAAGGTGGCTAACAATGTGGCTAATGAGATTAATCTATTCCGCTTTTAACGTCCTCTAAGAAACAAAAAAAACCCGCCAACAATACTCCATTTACATGTCGTGACCTGCATATTAACCAAGTATTAGCAACAATTTTATTGTAGGAGTTAACGCCAAATAACTATTTGACATACTGATTTGCTGCATCGCCTTTGAGTTGGTTAAAGTTTGTGCTGGATGATAAATCATGCTTCGCACCTGTATAGTAGAAGGTTGTGGCCATAAGCCGAAAAGTTGGTGAACTTTGGAATTCAACTTAGAACCAAAGACATTGCTAGGAAGAGGTGACAAGAACATTTTCTCCCAGCATTTTTTAACGTTAGGATTGTTTAGATGAATTAATCACCTAAACGGGGAACACAAGTCTTGTGCTGAAATGCATACACATCCCATCAGTTAGCATCCCAGTGAGTGCGGACATTGTACAGTAAGTGTTTGTCTTATGTCGGTAGTTTGTATTTCTTGTTTAGCGCTTAGCAAAACTGCTAAATTCGGCTTACGTTTCACTCAAGCTATATATTTTTATTACTCAGCTTCCAAAACTCATCCTTTTTATACAGGGTTTCTACAGGCATCAGCAAATCTTGTTAAATGCCTTTTAAATGCCACTTAAAAAAATTAAATGCCCATATCCTACCCATATGGTTATTATATGTAGTCAGAAGCTTACAATTGTCTGTATACACAAAATTATAAGCATTTAAAATAGTAATTTTGAATAATTGAAAAGTTTACATTAACTCTTACTATCTATCTGTTACGTCTTTGACGCATGGCTGCGATTGTCGCGTTCCCCTTCAACGCAGGAAACAAGCAGGAGTAGCGTGCAGGTAAGATTAAGTTCTTTTAATAAAATAAACACAGGACAAAAATACAAAACTGAGGACGCTAGCAAGCGTGGAGCTAAACAAAACCAAAATGTCACCAAGGGAGAAAAAACAAGGAAAGCTAGTCTGTACAAAAATCACTGGAGCGAGGCGAAAAACCGGGAGAACGTAACTGTTGCCTATTGCAAACATTGACCCAGCAACTACTGCTGGGTGACAGGAAACTATAAAGGGGAGTGATTAACCAAAACACCTGGTGGGAACACTAATTGTCAAACTAAGACAGGTGAGGAGAATCAGTGCCCATGGAAACCAATAGTAAACAGGGAAAGAGGGTGCACCCAGGAAACAGACTAAAACAGAAAAACTACCAAACATAAATCATGCCATGACCCGGGTAACGGATCATGACACTATCCATCCATTTTCTACCGCTTGTCCCTTTTTGGTGAATTAGAATTGGATCGCAAGACTGTTTTATCTGAGAATTTATTTTTATTCATTTATTTTTCAGTTGTGCGACGAGGGGGCGACTTGTCCAGGGTGTATACCCTGTCTTCCGCCAAAGTGCAGCTGGGATAGGCTGGGAAATTTGCAGTTTCCCGACATGTATTAATTTTCTCGCTTTCGCCACAACATGAGCACGTTCACAGGATGTAGCATTTCAAGCGTCCGGTGTTCTGACTTTGTGCACCGGCTGTAGACAATCGCCAATTAAAAGGTTCTGCCTGTGAATCATCACACTGTACATACTTTCAATCAAAATAATTAAAAGGGAAACTGCACTTAAGCCCTGTAAATAAACATCCAAAAGTTGATCCATATAATATACCCAGAAATATTTATTTTAAATTGTATCTCTTTAAAAACATGTTGTAAAAAGGCACTTAGAGATGGGAGAGAGGTGTATGGTCAGAGTGTTTGGGCCTGTGTGTGTGTGTGTTTTGTCTCGTCTTGTCTCATACTAACAGTGGTATTATTGTATTGTTAGTGTACAGGAGTTTTTCTTGTTTTGTTTGTATGGTATTGTTCTTGTATTATATTGTTTATGTTAAATGTGGAATGAGTGAGAGGGTTTGGGATATTATAAGCATCTGCTTCATCCAACCCCTTTTCAAGCTTGGCACAAATGTCTCTGCCAAGATGTAAAAAAAATGTGTTGTTGTACTTTACAGGTTTGAAATAAATACTTCAATTCAATTCAATATCCTCTGATAATAAGCCTTAAAATAGCCACAAACTGAGGGATACTTTTCTTTTTTTAATCAGGATACAATTAAGGTTTTATGGAATAATGCATGAACATCATACGAGGAATATAAATTATGCATGTGTTCGGGAATGGATGATTGATTTGCATTGAAAGACATGGGTCGGGCTGTAGGAACAGAATCGTAAGTTGGACAACATCACTGAAAGACTTATCGAAATGCAAAAATGTATCAAATTGAGAGCCAGTACAGACGATTAGATCAGACAAGACATTGAAATGTCTGCTCCCTTGGAAAACAACAATCATTATCTTCGAGTCCACTCCCTTAAATGGCCTTGACGCTGCTTTAAACAGATAAAGGCTGTTCTGGAAACATCCACTGAAGGACATCACAGCGATAGCTGCTCTGACATCCCTCCCTCCTCCAATAACACCTGGGAGTTGAACTTTGCTCCTAACGCCTGCAGAGAGACACTCCAGGCCTATAGACACAACAACAATACACCCTGAACAATGGACACATGCACTCACCCCATGTGGTATATGTTGGAACACGAAGCAGTGCCCGGGTGGCTGGCAGCTTGGGGCTGGATGCCCGCCCCCCTTAACCTGATCTGACTCTCGCTAGATCCTTGTAGTTCGCTGAGCTCCACACATTGATCTGGGATTTCTCAATAGCAGATGTATTTCAGAAGGCGGGGACTTGTAAAAAAAAATAATTCTATGTGATTGGATAAACCACTTGTCCGTTATCTTGAATGACGTGCTACTTCAACCACTCACATCGAAATCAACCTGTGACGCTGATGAGAGCGACGCTGGGAAATCCAAACCTGGTCGGAAGAGCCAAAACATCCTCGCTACCAATAAATGCCTTCAAAACCTTTCTCTGTTCATCTTTTAAAGAATTAATATTCGATAGATTCGACAAAACAGTTGCAATACCAGAATCAATGTCAGCACACGACACAGCGAGGGCTACATTGTTGTTTGAATCAAACAGTCGCTTCGGCGCTACATCACATCTATGAAATCCCGCCCGGCGATCCTGATTGGTTCATTATTTTTTGCTATCTGGAAGGAGTTTGCAATGCCTTTGAGCCCAGACCCTTGTGTGGAGCTCAGCGAACTACAAGGGTCTGGCAAGAGTCAGGTTACGCCCCCCTACCCCTCATTTGATTGATTGACATACTGTATTGACTAACGGGGGAGTCCTACAGTTGAACATTTTTTAATGCCCCTGGACATCGTATCTACTGCATTTTAATGCCATTTAAGGCCTTCATTTTCACAAAATCAATTTAATGACTGAATGCTTTTGAATGCGCTGCGAAAAACCTGGTATAATCAGGATCAAAAATATGAGGTTCTGGTAGGGGTGTAACTAAGGCTGCAGCTAACGATTATTTTTCTATCGATTAATCTATAGATTATTTTTTTCGATTAATCGGTTAATCTATAGATTATTTTTTTCCGATTAATCTATAGATTATTTTTCCTTTTACCGATTTTTTTTTTTATTTAAAATGAAGATGAAAAAATAAATGTTGGCCAGTTTTTTCAAAAGGCATGACTTTTATATACAAAAAAAAAAGTATGGCCACTCAGTCAACATTGACAACAACATGACAAAATATTCTGTAACAATGTAAACATTTAAAACTTTTAACATTTAACAAAATTAAAAGTAGCTTATTTGCTTTTTAATGTGCAAATATAAAAGTAAACATCCAGTGCAAATCTTAATATTCTGCAATAGTATAAGCATTTCTAAAGTAAAAGTATTGCTTATTTTGCTTTAAAATGTGCAAAAATAAAGATAAACATCCAATACAAAAAAGTGCAAAACGAAATATTCTGTAACAGTGTAAACATTTCAACAAAAGTAAAAGTATTGCTTATTTTGCTTAATAACACAACAATGATAGTATGATTAAAGTGAAAGTTAATTGTTGGTTTGTACATAGTATATGTAACTGTTAATGTTGTAAAAGGTATTTGCACAACTAATTAACGTTAGCGTTAAAGAGGAGCGCGTCTTTGTAAACACTGAACAGGCATGCCAAACGCGCCTCTCAGAGCGAAACAGTGTTTTAGTTTATGAATTTACAACGCAGATACAAATGACACATTCATGATTTTGTGTAATGATGACAATGTATACTCACGCGGACGATTGACTAGTTGATGGTGATGGCAAGAACGCTGTCGGGTGTTTTCTTTTCAAATGTTCCTTCATAGCCGTTGTGCTGCTATGATAGGCCATTTCCGCTCGACACAGTGTGCATACAACAACTGTCAAGTGTTTTGCTTTTTTCGCTGTGCTTATCCCACACTTGAAGGGATGTACCAATGCTGAATGTGGCTTCTGGATTTCACTCAAAAGACCAGACCGTAGTTACTTTTTCCTTTTATTTTCCTTTAGTTTGCAACAGTTTTTCCAACCAACAAACAGCTTCTTTTTTCTTCTTTAGTCTTTTTAGCAGTCTTTAGCAGTGTTAATAGACTTTAGTTTCTTTAGCTGTCATTAGCTGTCTTTAGTAGCCTTTAGTAGCCTTTAGTAGCCTTTAGCTTCTTTAGTAGGTGAAAAACCTTTAAGGACAAAACACCACAAGATTAACATGCTGTAAAAAAATCAATCAATTATCAATCCCATAATTTACAACTATTAATTAGCTAACAAACTCTTAACCATTAAACAAGTGCAAGAAAATGGACACATCTTTTCCCTTTAAGTTAAAACAGATTTTAAATAAATTGTCTCAACATAAATGCACCAAGATACATATAAAATACATTTAACACCAGAAACACAATAGATAAATGCAACAGAAAACCCAATATGCAAATACATAAATACCTAACCAATTAACCACCTATTTAGATACATATTTAAAATCCATATTCAATATAAATATATTATTAATTTAGCAGTGAAACACTCAATCTTAAATGCTGTCTACTGGTAGAGAAATGCCCCTTTTTCTACGCCCTCACCAACACAGTTAAATCCAACACTTTAAATTGAGCGACTTCACCCTCCTGATGAAGCAAACTGCTCCAACATTTATCAAACTAAGCAAAGAATATCAACACTAAACAACAGTTACATAACACATTGTGTGTATTTAGCCTCCAGACTAAGCACGCTACATGCACACAACCCCCCCTCCCATCTCACCAGCGCAACAGGTGCGCCACACCCACGAAGAGAAATATTAAATCTTATATACTTTTGGCACAACTCTGGGTTATCTGTAATGAACTAAACCTTTTTCCACTCTGCGCTGGCGTCTTTTGTACTCCTTGATTTGACACAGCGGTCTAATTACCGGGCTCGCGCACCAGCAGATGAGACAGGCGCGCGCCGCGTTATACCTGCGCGCGAACGTAAACTGATCGGCTCTGATTTTATAAGCCGACTGGCCGAAATAATGCCGAATTATATACATTTGTTTATTGAAATACTCCCACACTTTTGACGACTTTTAGCGTGCTTTTTTTCCCTCGCTCGCACCATCTGCTTTGCGCTCCGCCATGACGGCAGTGTGACGTAAATATGCGACGCGTCGAAGCATAAAAACGACGTCGACGTATTTACGTAACCGATGACGTCGACTACGTCGACGCGTCGTTTCAGCCTTAGGTGTAACGCATACTTGCCAACCTTGAGACCTCCGATTTCGGGAGGTGGGGGTGCGGGGGGCGTGGTCAGGGGTGGGGCGGGGCGTGGTTAAGAGGGGAGGAGTATATTGACAGCTAGAATTCACCAAGTCAAGTATTTCATACATATATATATATATATATATATATATATATATATCTACATCCTGAAAATATGCAAACAAAACTGTGTTTAGATAATTGATACTTCAAATTTGCATAAATAAATCTTAAGGAATATAACATAACTTGGCTTCTGAGAGCTTCAAAATGTAATGAATAAAATGCTAAAGTTGTTGATAAACAAGCAATTATTTTAATAATTAAATATGGTCATTTTAAATGAATTATGATCATTTAAAATTCATTATTTCAAATATGTTTATTTTAATGTATAATTCTATGGCTGGATGTAATAAGGAGTCAGAAAAAATACAAATAAAAATACAATTAATTTTGATGTTTTTAGCAAAATATAGTAAAAATGTATTTCTATTTTTTTGTTTGTTTTTTAATTAATAAATATATTTGTTTTTAGGTAAGAACATAATAATACAATTTATCTTTAGTCTGGATGATTTAGTTCTTGTCACCCTGTTGTCCTCCCGTCATGAAAAAAGGCTGTCCTCACTCAGGTCCGCATGGAGCTGGAGGGGGCGTGGCCTCCAGTTCCGGCTGAAAATCGGGAGATTTTCGGGAGAATATTTGTCCCGGGAGGTTTTCGGGAGAGGCACTGAATTTCGGGAGTCTCCCGGAAAATTCGGGAGGGTTGGCAAGTATGGTGTAACGGTACACAAAAGTTTCGGTTCTGTACGTACCTCGGTTTAGAGGTCACGGTTCGGTTCATTTTCGGTACAGTAAGAAAACAACAAAATATAAATTTTTTTGGTTATCTATTTAACCAAATTTGCAAAATCTTCCACCAAAAATATTTTTCTTAGTGGAATATTTGATGTGAAGTAATCGGAACCTTGGATAAGTCAATAATTCATAATAACATTGATTTTGATTCAATATTATGTTTTGAGCAATGACAGTTTGAAAGAAAAAAAAACAGCTTTGTTTTATTAGTCAACATTGCAACTTTTTCTAAATTACACTTTTGTTATGTTTTTGTTTATTTTAATAGTATTTTTAAAATGTGCCGTGGGCCTTTAAAACATTAGCTGTGGGCCGCAAATGGCCTCCGGGGCACACTTTTGACACCCCTGCTATAGATAATAAAAAATTAAATCTGATAAATCTATGGATAAAAAGCAGAGCCTGGCGACGCATGCGCGTTTATCATAACTCTCTCGCTCTCTCTGTCTCTGCCCCTCCCTCACGAATGCTGCTGCGCGCACCTCCACAATTAGTTTTGTTTTTAACCCCTTCTTAACCCTGAACGTACATTGAAAATACACGCAACCCTAACTCAAAATGCCGGACATTTGAGGCATTTAAGAAACTGCGCCCGGACAGCCCCGCAAAAGAGGACATGTCCGGTGAAAAGAGGACGTATGGTCAGTCTATCGTAGCCCCGTCGCTGCCAACATGCCGTGTGTTGTGCCTCGGTGTGCATTGTTTACACAATGTGCGGTACGCTACTTAATATGTCCGTGTGGAAACTCGTTCGGTACACCTCCAAACCGAACCGAAGCCCCCGTACCGAAACAATACAAATACACGTACCGTTACACCCCAAGGTTCTGGATCATCATTTATCCCAAAAGTAGTCTTTGTTGGCTGTCATAAAGTCCTTCATGATAAGTGGTAGCTGGTATTGATGGAAACAACGAAAGTTGTTATGTCAAAGCACCACCAAAAAAGTTCCAGCAACGCTTAAAATTACCAAGATACTTGAATATTAAATGTTAATATGAATGTGCCTTTTACGGTGCTACATTAAATAAACACAGCATGTATATAAAACATTTTGGAAGTTTTTAGAGCGCTTTGTATGCAGAATACATAAAATTCCCATTACCTCTACTATTAGCTGCCTCTTGCTAGTGTTTTTTTCTTCCCAACTTAGACTGCACTATTTTACCGAATGATTGATAAAATAAATGATAAAAAGTCCCGTTCCCCTTAACTATTGCGCTGCTGTCATGAAAATATTGCAGTTCAGTGGGAGACAACACAGTTGTATTTATTATATGGTTTATTTTATTTTTGTCTGCAAATAAAATGTGTTTACATTTTCAGAACCAACTATAATATCTTACTTTCACTACAATGCTCCTCCGCTCAGTAAAGTTATTCCAAGTGTACTTTCATGTCAACGATGAAACATAAAGTTAGTAAAGATGTGAGAGTAAGAAGTAAACAAACCTGTTCTGTGCAACACAACTTGATGCTTCTTGAAAACAGCGTCCAGTAGTTGACGTTGTCGCTAGTTCTCCTCTTTAGTTGGAGAAAGTTCCTCCTCGTACTCTGCTATCTTTCTTTATAACATTACAAATATTTCTTCCACAGCCGCAGTTAGTCGCTAATTCACCAACACTCTCAGCATTTTGCTTAGTGATGTGTTGATAACTTCAGGGTGTATTTTCTTAGCAGCTAACAAGCTAAGCTAAGTAACAGGCGAAGACTAAGTCCACCTAAGAAGCTTCAAAGTTCCCTGAGTAGAGTTTACCCTGACACAAATAATGAATAAAGTTTAGTTTGTCACACGAATAGGTAAAAACGTAAAAATGAAGGAATTAACGCAGATTAAAAAAAACACAATGTTCCGCTGCCTTTTACGAGACGATCCGTGACAGAATGCATCAGTCCGCGCATGTGCAGTTGATAGCTTTCGTCACTTCCTGTTGACGTGTGTCCTTCTTTTTACAGAACTGTAAACACGACAAAAAAAAAAATCAACGAACGACTCGTCCAGGCTGTACCCAGCCTTGAGCCAGAATGCAGCTGGGATAGGCTCCAGCCACCCCCGCGACCCCGAGAGGGACAAGCAGTAAAAAAATAAATGGATGGACCCTGCAAAAAATGTTCTATAGAATTTCTAAAGAAAATCTCTATAGAATTTCTAATGAACTTTAGGACCGAAGTTCTATAGAACAGGATTCTAAAGAATGGTTCTATAGAACAGGGTTCTAAAGAATGGTTCTATAGAACAGGGTTCTAAAGAATGGTTCTATAGAACGTGGTTCTAAAGAATGGTTCTATAGAACAGGGTTCTAAAGAATGGTTCTATAGAACAAGGTTCTAAAGAATGGTTCTATAGATCACCTCTAAAGAATAGTGCTATAGAAGAAAGTTCTAAAGAGTAGTTCTATAGAACAGGCTCCTATGGAATGGCTTTCTGTGGAATACGGTTCAGAATGATGTAGAAATGATTGGGCAGGCATTCTACAAAATCTGTGGTCTAACACTGGCAATGGAGAAAGACAAATATTGCAGTTGAATGAATGTTGACTTGTATTTATTATATACATGTAACTCAAATCTTGACGTAATAAATAAATGTCAGCAGCATAAATCAACATGATCACCGCGCTTCCCCGACTGTTAGAGACGGCTAGACGTCCAGCAGAATTTGTTTCTGAGGCCTTCTTTTTTTCCATTTTCTGCGCAATGTTCAGTTTCACTCCAATGATTTTCTTTATCACATTTGCTTCACTTGAGGGATGGAGCTTCTTCACAAAATCTGAAAGATCAATAAAATATACCAGAATTAGTGTCTGCAGACACCAAGACACTAGCTGTCATGCAATGAGTTACACTATGGCATTTTTCAGCTCGATAAAGAGAGTGATGTCTATCATTTAATCAATGCAATGGATAGTCAACACACTGCATACATTGCATATCACACGTTTCTATGCTGTAAGGCACTTGCACTGCTTGACGCACACAAAATCATATGTGGTGCAATCATGCCAGGCTTTACGAACTGCAACAAATCTGTATCAAATTCTGACAGTGCATGTACACTATTCATTAGCTATATAGAAAATCCATTCAGTGTGTGAAATATTTTTCAAATTATTTTCAGGATTTCACTTTCTTGTGAATCTTGTTGTGTACTTGATGGGTGTCCCCAATGGCGTTCAAACAATCACGAAAGTGCATTAATAGAATTCTAATAAAAATATTTAACTTCAATCTGATTGAAACCATATCCACATCGGGAAGGGGATCTGACACATTCCCTATCTAAAAGTCGTTCACTTCTCAACTTGCAGCAGAACTCACGGAAATTCCCGACGCTAGTTGTTAAATAGTAAGGCGGAGAATGCCGATATAAGATATCAAACGAGAAAAAGGTGTAGATATCCGTGCGCTGCGGTTTTTGCTTTGTCACTTGATGTTGGTTTCCGACGAGATCAAAGCTAATGTGACCACCCATGCCTATAAATCTGTCAAAACGAACATCTCGCAGTCAATTCATGGACCAAGCCGACTGGAAGCTATGGATATCTATACTTCATGCCAAACGATCACGGAACGACTTGGAGATAGGAAAAGGGTCAGATCCACTTCCCTGATGTGGATATGGTTTTAATCAGATTGATTTAACTTATACTCACCAATAATAGCAGACACTTTGTTGTCATCCAGTTTTGGTTTCTCATGCTTATCCTTAAAAGCATTGGATTTTTTTCCTGTCAAGCTGCTGTTGGCCAGCTCCTCTCTGGCAGAGCGACAGCAGGACGTCGAGCTGATAGTATTGTTGCCTGACGTGATAAGTCGTCCATCTTCATTAGCAGGCCAGGAAGTCCTTTAATAGAAAAAAGTACATTGTGATGCAGACACAATAAAAAAAAATATATACATTAATAACATGAAGCTGGCGATATCCAAACCGCTCGGCTCTAACCCCAGCTATCATAATGTAAGGGTATTTTGATAGGAATCTTGTTCAAGTCAAGGGAAACATGGTAAGGAAGCAATCAAAGATGAAAAATATATATAACCATATATATTAATTCATCCTGACCACGCGAAGATTTAATATTTGTCGGTCAAGTATTAATCAGATATCCAGCTGAGACAAAATATCAAGAAGGAAGGGACGTAACTCTTGCTAATATAAGAGAAACACACAAAAACGGACGGACAGACAGACAAACAAACAAGTACCATATGGCCTCCCCTTATTTAGAGGGGAGGACATCACAACTTAGGATGTTGTATATGCAACAGTTCTGAAATTATCCCAAATCATAAATGGATTTTTATTGGAAAAAAGGGGCATAACTCTGGAAAATATTGTCCGAGACGACTCATTTTCGATAGGCTTCTTGTTACACTAAGATAAATAGATGTAACAAGTTTGGTTTCCGTACATGAAACGATTCTGTAAATATTGCGGTGACGGATGGACAGCCGTACATGACGACAATACCCGTAGGCCAAAGTTAGATGAAAATACAGTAATAAGAAAGTTATTTCATACATCGACATGTAAGCATATTTTCCATCAACCTATGATAATTACAATAACATACTTCTAGAATAAGAAAACCTACCTTCAACAACCCTCAATGCATCTCGAAGGGATTTGTTTTCCTCTCTCAACTGGAGGACTTCCTTCTTCAGGGATTCCATTTCTGTACATGTATCTTTCGGTGAAGTTCTTCCCAGCTGAAAATGTCAAAATAGTAAATCAAATGAAATAATTTGTATTATGATTAATTTGGGCGCTCATATGTTTTCCGGAAGCAATTTGTCCTGGATACGGCCCTGACAGCACCATATAAGTTTTACATGTATAAGCAACCTTGTAGGCACATTAATTTGAATATGCTACATGTACATGTAGCAGTAAGCCATTCACACAGGAGGCACTGTTCATCAGGTATTTGTAGTGTTATTTTCATATAAGTAAAAGTATAAACTTGTGTTTTAAACCAGTTGCCAGGGATGCAATTTTTACGTCCTCGATTTCAAATGAATGCTAGGCACTTGTGATTGTTTGCCTCGAGAGGGTGCTTTGATTAACCAATAAAATCCTATTCTATTCTATTCATGTACTCACAGCAGCAAGTTGGGCCTTCAATTGTGCCCGAGCATCATATCCCACAGCTGTACGGCTTACTTTCCTCTTTTTCTTCTGAAAAATCAAGATTAACAAGAAAATGTGTTCAGTTCTTTTATATGCCATTGAAGTGAAGAAATATGTTTGCAGAAATGATAGATTTTCGAGTACATGCAGAAAGTCTGTCAACACCTCAATTTGTCTTGAATATTATTCTGTCTGAGTTGGTCGAATTGAATCAAAATATTCAATAACTTTAAAGCCTACAATGAAACATGATGTGATTAACTTTTATGATAAAGAAAAACTGACAAGGTACCGTATTTTCCGCACTATAAGGCGCACCGGATTATTAGCCGCACCTTCAATGAATGGCATATTTCATAACTTTGTCCACCAATAAGCCGCCCCGGACTATAAGCCGCGCCTACGCTGCGCTAAAGGGAATGTCAAAAAAACAGTCAGATAGGTCAGTCAAACTTTAATAATATATTAAAAACCAGCGTTCTAACAACTCTGTTCACTCCCAAAATGTACGCAAATGTGCAATCACAAACATAGTAAAATTCAAAATAGTGCAGAGCAATAGCAACATAATGTTGCTCGAACGTTAATGTCACAACACACAAAATAAACATAGCGCTCACTTTCTGAAGTTATTCTTCATTCGTAAATCCTTCGTCTTCGGTGTCCGAAGTGAAAAGTTGGGCAAATTTACGATCCACTGGCAGATGTTGGCGTCGTCTGGCGCTGCCTCCTCGTCTTAGTGAAGGTGTGTTCGCCTTCTGTCATCCATTGTTCCCACGCAGTTAGCAGTCTAGCTTCGAATGCCCTGTTGACACCAATATCTAGCGGCTGGAGGTCTTTTGTCAATCCACCCGGAATGACGGCGAGTATTGAATTAAGCGCGTAAGCGTGTCTCTCAATGTGCTGTTATGAGCTAGCAAATATAACAACTACACTACCCAGCATGCAACGATAGTTACGAGCATGCGCGGTAGCCCTGAGAAGCGTTGTTGTATGCTGGGAGTTAGAATGTGGTTATGAGCACGCTGTGAGTAAACGTTGAGAACTCAGTTAACACGCCTCGTCTGCATTATTTATAATTAGACAGACAACACACTTAATAGGAGCCATTTTGGGGTCTTTACATAAACACACAAATGGAAATGAAACGTCACATATCCCAGCATGCACCGCGCACTTCTTCGTCATCCACTGTTCCCACGCAGTTAGCAGTCTAGCTTCGAATGCCCTGTTGACACCAATATCTAGCGGCTGGAGGTCTTTTGTCAATCCACCCGGAATGACGGCGAGTATTGAATTAAGCGCGTAAGCGTGTCTCTTAATGTGCTGTTATGAGCTAGCAAATATAACAACTACACTACCCAGCATGCAACGATAGTTACGAGCATGCGCGGTAGCCCTGAGAAGCGTTGTATGCTGGGAGTTAGAATGTGGTTATGAGCACGCTGTGAGTAAACGTTGAGAACTCAGTTAACACGCCTCGTCTGCATTATTTATAATTAGACAGACAACACACTTAATAGGAGCCATTTTGGGGTCTTTACATAAACACACAAATGGAAATGAAACGTCACATATCCCAGCATGCACCGCGCGCTTCTTCGTCATCCACTGTTCCCACGCAGTTAGCAGTCTAGCTTCGAATGCCCTGTTGACACCAATATCTAGCGGCTGGAGGTCTTTTGTCAATCCACCCGGAATGACGGCGAGTATTGAATTAAGTGCGTAAGCGTGTCTCTTAATGTGCTGTTATGAGCTAGCAAATATAACAACTACACTACCCAGCATGCAACGATAGTTACGAGCATGCGCGGTAGCCCTGAGAAGCGTTGTATGCTGGGAGTTAGAATGTGGTTATGAGCACGCTGTGAGTAAACGTTGAGAACTCAGTTAACACGCCTCGTCTGCATTATTTATAATTAGACAGACAACACACTTAATAGGAGCCATTTTGGGGTCTTTACATAAACACACAAATGGAAATGAAACGTCACATATCCCAGCATGCACCGCGCGCTTCTTCTACGGGGAAAAAAGATGGCGGCTGTTTACCGTAGTTGCGAGACCTAAACTTTATGAAAATGAATCTTAATATTTATCCATATATAAAGCGCACCGGGTTATAAGGCGCACTGTCAGCTTTTGAGAAAATTTGTGGTTTTTAGGTGCGCCTTATAGTGCGGAAAATACGGTACTTCAAAAGTATGGGATTGAATCCTACAAAACCTCACACAGTTGAAACACCACTGAAATAGTGAGTGAGTGAATTAACGTTTAACGTCGCTTTCAACACTATTTCGGTCATATCGCGACAACACCACTGAAATAAAAGTACCTGCTGTCTGTCAGATAGAGTCTCCTCGTCACTTTCATCCTTGCTCTCACTGTCTGATGACCAAGACTTTGGCTGTTTGTTTCTCTTGCCTCTGCCATATTCCAAATCACCAGTAAGGGGTACATCCTTGCCATCCTGAGCGGCTTTCAAATATGGCGTCAGTTCACGTGTGTCTTCTGTGTAAAAACAAATATGTGCCACATTAAGCTAAATTAAACTGTACAGTTAGTCATACATTTCAGCAGCAGATTGTTATCACTAAATTACTTTGGTATACCTACAGTTCTGATGATTCAGAAATTCACCTCAGCGAGAAACAAATTTCACCTTACTTTCCCTTATTTACAGGCTCACAGCCATATTAAAAAATTGTCAAGGTTAGGTCTGTACTATCATGACAATCACCTCAGCATTGCAGATTGAAACATTCAGTATACCAGGGCTGCACTGATGAGAAATTACTATCAACCATGGAAGAAAAAAAATTATATTAATTAAATTTAACTTTACATAAACAAAGTCGAAAGTTCAAGGTGTAAAACCAGAAGTACATTAAATATATCTATATTAAATATATCTATATTTAATGTACTTCTGGTAAAACGTATAATTTTTACTGAATTGAATTGAAAAGTTTTCAACTGTTTATTAATTACCACCAAATCTCAGAATTCTTGCCACGTATTTGGTTTGTGACTGCTTCCTTCCTCCTGCTTTGTTGAGTGGCCATGGAACTTGGACTTCTTTATCACTGTCCCAATTTTCTCCATTCATCTTCTCTCGAGAACCGCTCGTGGTTAATATAATATATTTCGTCTCGATGATCATCCTCCCCTTGCTTCCGTTTGGCGACCTGACTGGGGGCCAAACTCCTTCTCTGTGTGATCACACAAGCCTGACGTTACAAACAATGGAGGGATGATAATAATAATAATAATAATAATAATAATAAATGAGGCTAGTTTTGCTAGCTCACCATTTCCGCCCGTGCCTCGAAGCTGCTGTTTGGCTCAACGTTAGCCCGCTTGTGACGTCTCGCATCGCGCCTAGAAGACCCTAAACCTAAATGTGATGTTTAAGCCAACATAGTTACCGTCAATGAACTCCGACGTGACTTGAGCAGTTTAGAAAGAGCGAGTGAAGTCAACATGGACGTTGTGGCCGCCATCACCAACTCAAACTGCCCGCGAAATCTGCTTTGCAACTACGGCAAGCGCGAAGGGGAAAAATAAATAATTAAAAAAAAAAAGATGATTTGAAACATATTCGCACTTATTAGTGTCGGATATGAGAAACATTGATACAACGCGATTATTACCAACTATACATGAATTTGGTTGTGATTGCAGCCTTAAAACAGTTTTGTTATTTTATAACAAAACGAGAGCAGTTCTATCTATCGTGTTTGGGGGGGGGGGGGGGGGGGGGGGTTTGTAATGTTACGGCGGGAAAAGTAGTAAACTAAATATAACATTGAACCATGCTTTTGAAAATGTATACATTTAAATCCTGGCAAATACTGACTTTAAACAATATAAATTGTTACTTACATGAGTTCGGTAAAGTGTTTTCCTATTGGGCTCCGTGAAGAAACGTGTATGGCCTTGTTCTTCGAACATTTTGATATCATACAACTGATGCCAGAAAGAGACAATGCTTTGGGAGGGGGGTGCGATCCCTGATATCAGGTATTACATCACTTAGAAATAAAGTTGTTAAAGAGATGCGCAAAGCCAGGGCAAAGTTCTTCATAGATTTAATCAATAGTGGTAAAGTAAGTGGCAAATTGCTATGGAAACGTCTAAATTGCCTATTTAAACGTAAAAAAAAAAAAAAAATTATAATTCCAGAGGTATACAGCTACACACAAATGGAACTCTAACTGACAATTTAGATGATATAGTGAATAGTTTTAATAATTATTTTATCAGCTCAATAAAGTGCCATACATCCATTTTGCTACAGCTTGTCTTTCGGGGGATTGCAAACCTTTGAGGGCTGACCCATCATAGGTTTGCGCCACAAGTTTGTCCCTGAAAGACTTCAAAAACGGCCTGAGCATCTCTTCCCCCAGAAACATAAACAAATCCGATAAAGCGCTCCTGAATTTTACCTGCCCTATCCACATAGCGAACAATGACAGAGCGTTGAGCATGGCAAGCTATATCAGTTGTTTCATCCACCTGCCATGGAAAAAAGGGAGCAACCTGAATTTCATCCTTGATCTCATCAGAAACAGTGGCTGAAAGAGCAGAGATCAAGTCATTTTGGATTGCATGGGACATATTAGAAAACACAGCTGATGACTGGAATTGTGTGGCCAGAACAGAGTCATATTTAGCGAATGCTTCTGTAAACTCCCTGTAATTCCCCTTGTGGGATGATTCAACACTCTCTTCATGCCCCCTAAATGACAGCTCCAGACGGCCAAGCAAGGAAGTCACATTTTAATTACAGCAAGGTGGTCTTGCCGCTGGGCCTTAGGCCTGTCGCACCTCCACCGGTGCCTGTGGTGGACTGTGCATGGCAGGGACGTCCTCTTCCCTGAGGCAGGCCTAAACCTGACCGCATTCCAGAAAAGGTTTTGCTGCAGGGTCTTCAGCTGGGGACCACCTCTCATTGATGTTTCGCCCCTTAGCCCAGAACATCTCCCGGTGGCGGGGCAGTGAACAGGGACGTCTCCCTGACACCCCCTGCAGCAAAACCTACTTGGATGTTGCTCCCCAAGCCTTGTCGCGTCGTTTGAGCCAGAGCCAGTGGCTAGCTTTCTCTGCTACTTCTGAGAGCTCCTTGGTGGATCTGCTCAGGTTGGCTCCACGTAGTCCCAGGTCCTTGAGCAGGCGTGGTGTTGATCTGCCTACAAAGCCTCTGGCTCCCACCTCCACCATGTACAGTCTCACCCTCCATCCACTTTCTCTGCACTCCGCGACCAGGTCTGCATACTTTGCCTTCTTTCTCTCGTAGGCAGCTTCCAGTCCCTCCTCCCATGGCACTGTCAGCTCAATCAGTACTACTGACTTCAGAGCTGCAGACCACAGCACCACATCTGGTCTTAAGGTGGTGCTGCATATCTCCTGTGGGAACTGGAGCTGCCTACCCAGGTCCACTTCCATCTTCCACGCCGCCCCTGGTGTTAATAGCTTGGCGGGTGTTCTCTTGCTGGAATGTGTCGCAGGTTCCCCCTGCCTTAGGAAGTGGATCCTGCATTGGCTTTCTGCTGGACTCTGGTTGTTTGCCTCCTGCCGCACATCAATAAGGCGGTTTAGGTAAGATCTGTTTTGTTTGACCGTTTCATTATTAAGGCGGTTTAGGTAAGATCTGTTTTGTTTGACCGTTTCATTATGTTTTGCCACTTGAATGCGAACACCTTCATTGATTGCATGCTCCACCCTGACTCTGCCCAGGCAACTTAACTTTGCACATGCACTCACATGTTTATAACTTTTTACATACCTTTTGTATGCCCTGTCAAAGTTAGAAAGATCACCAAAATCCCACTTTTGACCAGACAACACATCCCTCAGATGGTTTCATCAAGAGGCATGGCCAACATCCATCTTCAACCGCTTATCCGGAATCGGGTCGCAGGGACAACAGCTCCAGCAGAGACCCCCAGACTTCCCTCTCCAGAGCAACATTAGCGACTTCCTCCTGGGGAATCCCAAAGTGTTCCCAGGCCAGAGAGGAGATGTAATCCCCCCATCTGGTCCTTGGCCTGCCGCGGGGTCTCCTCCCAGTGGGACGTGCAACGAGGACCTCCCTAGGGAGACGCTTGTGAGGCATCGGCACGAGATGCCCGAACCACCTAAGCTGGCTCCTTTCTAAGCGAAGGAGCAGCGGCTCTACTCCGAGTCTCTCTCGGGTGACTGAACTTCTCAACCTATCTCTAAGGGAGATGCCGGCCACCCTTCTGAGGAAACTCATTTCGGCCGCTTGTATCCGCGATCTTATTCTTTCGGTCATGACCCACACTTCATGACCATAGGTGAGAGTAGGAATGTAGATAGCTCGGTAGACCGAGAGCTTTGCCTTCTGGCTCAGCTCTCGTTTCATCACAACAGTGCGGCAGAGAGACTGCAATACTGCCCCAGCTGCTCCGATTCTCCGGCTGATTTCCTTCTCCATCTTTCCCTCACTCGTGAACAAGACCCCAAGATACTTAAACTCCTCCACCTGGGAGAGAGTCTCGTCCTCTACCTGGACTGTACAATCCATTGGTTTCCTGCTGAGAACCATGGCCTCAGATTTGGAGATGCTGATCCTCATTCCAGCCGCTGAACACTCGACATGGCCAACAGTACATTTTATTTGTTACAACACTTCCAGTCAGCCAGCTCACTTCGTCATACCAGGTCAGCTGAAAAGACCTGTTACTTTTTCCCACCTTTTCCTGTTTAATTGTAAGTTTTTCTTCGTAAGGAAGACCATCAAATGGCTTCGCCAAAATCCGCTCCACAACATTCAAATTATCTGCCATTATGTGCAGCTTGCTACCTAGCTAGCTCGCTAGCTGGGACTGGCACGAGGCTAGTGCGAAGTGAGTCCGTAGGTGAGTGCTTTGAGACGGTGGAGGGGTTCAGCAGCACCCGCTGCTCGGTAGGGACAGAAACTGCAGAGTGAAAGAAGTCAGTCTCCAAACACAAAAAACACCAGAAATAGAATTTCTATTTGTCGCTAGTCATTTTTAACAAAGAAAATGTTGCTAAGAAGATCAAGAAAGTCTCCGCTTCAACTCAGAACAACAGAATGAATGTTGAAAAATGCTCCCACGGACATTTACAACACAAGATCGCTGATTCGCTCATTTCGCTGTCAATGAAAAAGGGAATCAGTCTTAGACAGAAGTTGAGCGTCCGGGTCAGCCGAGGCCGGCCCACTGCACCATAGACCCCTAGAGACGCTGAGCGTCCGATGGGCGGAACAAAGCCCAGCTTTTATCCAATGACTTGTCTCGTTTCGCAGCAGTGTATGCTTCTCCACTGAACTGTGTGGACGGCCAGTGCCTATACTGTTTAAAGCACCGTGAAGCTGCGGGAATGAGAGAGAGGAAAGCCGCGTCGTTACCAGTGATAAGAAGCTGATTCTGAACAAAAGAGCGCGTTGTAGCTCATATTTAGTCAATAACATGTACACACAACACTATATTTAATCACTTATTTTTTTGACATTTTAGGGGAAGCAATCGCCTGTGGTCTGAAGTATTTTAACAATTATTATTTTCTCAAAGTTTCTCTTTTTTCCACTTCATCCATTGACATTTCTAGAGATACATTTTAAATTACTCCTCTTAATGCTGCTGCTCTGAACATGTGTTTGAGAATGGCCTCCATCAAGATAGCTCAGCTTCACATTGTATGAATATTAAATACAACAAAAACACACACTCCACAAATATTTACCACATATAATGTGCCAAACTTTACTTGAAGCATACATTGCTTGTTGCATAGAGGCCTGGGGACATACATCTTAAACAATCACAAACCCAATAGTCATATCACATAAGAGAGTAATAAGGATAATTCATAGAAATGTTTATCAAGACTCAACAAACCATTCATAGAATCAAATCAAATCAAATCAACTTTATTTATAAAGCACATTTAAAATTTACCACAGGGGTAGCCAAAGTGCTGTACAATGAGCAGGTTAAAAGATAAAACGAGTACCGAGCAAACACAACACAACACAAACAGAACATGATAAAAAATAAATAATTAAAATAGAATTAATAAAAACATAAAAACATAAAAACAGGATCACAGCAGGTGTATTATGGGGCGCCATTGCAGGATGGATATCACTCAGTGTTAAAAGCCATGGAATAAAAGTATGTTTTTAAGAGAGATTTAAAAATAGAAGTCACACATGGAATAGTACTTTTTCATCGCACTTAAAAAGTGCAACTAAATTACATTTTCAGTACAAACCTGTTCAAAATCAGACATACATCATACAGAGTAGACAGAACGGGAACATGCATGGGTCGCAACAAGGGGCACTGGGAAAAGGGTCAAACAACTGATCTTGTAGAATACAAGACTGCTCAAATAATGTATAAAGTAAATAATAAAATGCTTCCAGACGTGATCCAGAAGATGTTTCGGATATGAACCAATAGATATGAACTAAGAGGGATTTATGTGCACTCAAAAGCAAAAGTATGAAACAATGTGAAACAAATATGTATATCATACAAAGGACATCATCAATGAAATTATTTAGAATTAGAAATAAAGATATGCAACACTTCAATTAAAAAAACAATATAAATAAGTGCGTAAAATATATTTGATTTGTTCTGTAACATCTAATCTACCAATGGTAGAAACCCACTAACAAGAGTGTGTTACACTTCTTACACTGGTACTTTTATGAGAATCTTTCCTCACACACACTGCAACTCACACTTCCTCACCAGTGTGTGTTGTCATGTGTCTTTTCAAGGTATCTTTTCGTACAAAACCTTTAGCACAGATTGAGCAGGGAAAAGGTTTTTCGCCAGTGTGTATTGTCATGTGTGCTTTCAAATGATGATTTTGTGTAAAACCTTTAGCACAGATTGAACAGCTAAAAAGTTTTTCACCGGTGTGTTTTCTCATGTGTGTTTTCAAATGGCTATTTTGTGTAAAACCTTTAGCACAGATTGAACAGGACAAAGGTTGTTCCCCAGTGTGTGTTGTCATGTGTGATTCCAAATCAATATTGTGTGCAAAACCTTTAGCACAGATTGAACAGGAAAAAAGGTTTTCATCAGCATGTATTCTCATGTGTACCTTCAAATTATGATTTTGTGTAAAACCTTTACCACATAATGAACAAGAAAAAGGTTTTTCACCAGTGTGTATTCTCATGTGTGTTTTCAAATGATGACTTTGCGTAAAACTTTTACCACAGCTTACACAGGAAAAAGGTTTCTCACCAGTGTGTGTTCTCATGTGTGTTTTCAGATTACAACAGTAATTAAAAGTTTTGCCACAGTGAGAACATTCAAAGTATGTGTTGTCAGTGGGACATGTTGTATCAGCTTCAGAGTCTTCATCACCAGTGTCAGAAGAGTGTGACGTCATGTCATCACTATCTGATAGTGGAGCTAAGAGCTTGTCTGGTTGTGATCCTCCACAGTAGTCTCCATCATCTTCTGTTGTCATGTGTTGAGTTGAGCTGCTGCTTGGAGGCTCCACCTCTCTCTTCTCCTCACTTTCACTTTTGACCTCATCATCTTCAATCTTCACAATGACAACATTCAATGGAATCTTGGAGATATCAACCTCCATTCCTTCAAGATGCTCTACATTCTGACTGATACTGTATTCCTCTTCTTCCTCCTTTATGTGTGGGCGATGTAGCTCCTCAACTTCCTCTTTAATGTGGGTAAGATGTGGCTCCTCCTCTTCTTTTTTAATATGGCGGGGCTGTGGTTTCTCCTGCTTCATCCTGGAGGTTTACACCTGCTGCTCAGGGAAAAGATGTTCTTAACAGACGTCTGCAGGATACAAGAAGACAAACACATGCTTTAGAAGAGTCCAGCTTTGCTCAGTCACATGAGACATTGTCCTGTACCATTGTCCCGATAAGGTTGTTTACCTTAATTAACAACAAAACATGAAGTTATTTACTAACAAGTAGAGATGTCCGACAATATCGGACTGCCGATATTATCGGCCGATAAATGCAATATCCGAAATTATCGGTTTCAATAAGTAAAATTTATGACTTTTTAAAACGCCGCTGTACGGAGTGGTACACGGACGTAGGGAGAAGTACAGAGCGCCAATAAACCTTAAAGCCACTGCCTTTGTGTGCCGGCCCAATCACATAATATCTACGGCTTTTCACACACACAAGTGAATGCAATTCATACTTGGTCAACAGCCATACAGGTCACACTGAGGGTTGCCGTGTAAACAACTTTAACACTGTTACAAATATGCGCCACACTGTGAACCCACACCAAACAAGAATGACAAACACATTTCGGGAGAACATCCGCACTGTAACACAACAGAACAAATACCCAGAACCCCTTGCAGCACTAACTCTTCCGGGACGCTACAATATACACCCCCCGCTACTCCCAACCCCGCCCACCTCAACCTCCTCATGCTCTCTCAGGGAGAGCATGTCCCAAATTCCAAGCTGCTGTTTAGAGGCATGTTAAAAAAAAAACTGCACTTTGTGACTTCAATAATAAATATGGCAGTGCCATGTTGGCATTTTTTATTTTGATTTATTTTGGAAAAGCTTGTTGTATTGTTTAATGCATCCAGAGGGGCATCACAACAAAATTAGACATAATAATGTGTTAATTCCACAACTGTATATATCGGTATCGGTTGATATCGGAATCTGTAATTAAGAGTTGGACAATATCGGAATATCGGCAAAAAAGCCATTATCGGACATCTCTACTAACAAGTGTTGCTTTCATTTTGTCATCATACACCTTCAACTAGTCGCCACTTCATGGCAGGGCCAACAGACAGACAAGCATCCAGCAAAAAAGGACGAGACAAAGAGGGAAGTCAAACTCCAGTAAATGTTGGAGGTTCTTTTGAGCAGTGGAGAGATACTAAGAAGGAACTTGTTTGCACTTTATGATCGCACTCTCCAATGGCATATTTATTTTTAGTTAGCTCTTTGTGTTTTGTATATTTTATAACTTGGGAATTATTTTTTGTTTGTTTGATTTTGAAAGGAAAGCCTAGTTCACATACTCTTTGTTTAAAAAAGACAGGACATAAAAATGTTTTATATAACATAGTAATTAATCGTGATTAATAATCGTGATTTTAATATTGATAAAAATAATCGTGATTATTATTTTGGCTTTAATCGTGCAGCCCTACTTAACTGTCTTTCATAGTATCCATTAAGCGATATCCAATCGTATTTACAATCCGCAAAGTATGTAAAAACACAGTTGAAACATCACAAAATGCCACAAATTCAGTTAGTCTTTGTGAATATTCAATGCAATGCAACCACATGCTACTTGGATACTTGCACCCACTATAGTCTTTGTAGAATGTTAGAGTTCCAAGTCCTTGTTCACAGTGGTAGCACTTGTGTGCCAAATTCCTGTGAGCCATATTGGTCCTGAATATGAAGTTGCACATTTCAAAAGCCGTTTTAAAGGCACTACCTAATCCACTTTTTAAGTTTGATATAATGTGAATGTTGTCTGTCTATCTGTGTTGGCCCTGCGATGAGGTGGCGACTTGTCCAGGGTGTACCCCGCCTTCCGCCCGATTGTAGCTGAGATAGGCTCCAGCGCCCCCCGCGACCCCAAAGGGAATAAGCGGTAGTAAATGGATGGATGGATAATGAAAACTGTTCTTGTTTTATTTTTATAATAAGAATATATTTTTATATTAAGTTTCTCAACGAATATTAATTTTGAACTAATTTTATATATATATATATATATATATATATATATATATATATGTGTGTGTGTTTTCATCTCAAACATGTTATGATGGCAAAATGAACATTGATTACTATTTTGCATGCAATGAATGCAGTGAACTGTATTGCATTCTTAAAATGTAAAACTGCTGACATTATTAAGTGGTTTGTCTTTTTAAATTGTTTATGTATTGTTCAGGTTGAAAACAGCTCAGCAGATTTGCGTGGAGAAACCAACGTTTAAACGGCACCGTATAATAATCATCAAAAACGCACGAGAGACAAGAACTTCGTTTATGCGGTCATATCACATAGCACATAGGGCTGTGAGCGCAACAGTTTTTATTAGCACACACAAATTGGCACAATCAGCCAGTGATGCATTTTAGCTGTGCATGTCAGCCTTCAATAATGAAAACAGGCATTTAGGAAATAAAAGACAATTAGGCCAAACGCAAAAATTGAGGGCACATCTTAACATGTATAATTAAACCTTAATTAAGCAAAAATATGATTTATTGGATCACTCGATTAATCGATCGTGATATTCGATAGAATACTCGATTACTAAAATATTCGATAGCTGCAGCTCTAATCTGCTTAAAACTCAGCACTGCCCTGCTGCCATGAATAGATTGCAGTTGTGTGGGAACCAATGTAGTTATTTTATAGTTTATTTTAATTGTTTGTGCCCGGAAATCGTTCATATTTTCATAAACAACTAGGGCTGGGCGATATATCGATATGCGCGATATATCGCGGGTGTGTCTCTGTGCGATATAGAAAATAACTATATCGTGATATCGAGTATACGTTCTCACGCAGTTGCTTTTAGCTGCTGGCATTACACTACAGGCTCTTCCCACTCCTTCTTGTGTCTCCCTCTCACAGACAGCAAGCGCACCTTCTACACACGTCACATACTGTCACGTCATACGTCACATACGTATACGCCCTCGCGGAGCAGAGAGGTAGCAGCATGGCTAACGTTAGCTGTGATGCCAGCGGTAATACGAGCGAAAGAAGGTGCGAATCTGGTAACAAATGAAGGAAGAATTAATTCCCCCCAAAAACAGCAGGGGGTCCATCGTCTGGCGGTGGTTTGGCTTCAAGCGGGAATATGTCGAACAGACAACCGTAATTTGTCAAGTGTGGAGCAAAAGCGTTGCTATAAAAAGTAGCATTACTGCTATTATGTAGCATCATTTGAAAAGTCCCCTGCTAGTGAATGACAGTGCTCACTCCAATCTAATCCACTTTATTTATATAGCACATTTAAACAACAAAAATGTTTCCAAAGTGCTGCATAACAATATTAAAAACAAAATTTACGTACTCCGCACGTCAACATCTCCGTTCGGTGCCACACGCCCACACCATCAAAATGCAGAGGCAAACATTTCCAGATCAACAACGTATGAAAAAAATAGTGATTTTTTTTAGTTGTGATTTCCTTCTCTGCATGAAAGTTTAACATTAGCATATATTAATGTAGTATGAAGAAGAATGTTTTAATGTAGACACATAGAATCATCATATTGCTGTGATTATATGCATCAAGGGTTCATTTAAGGCTAAGGCAAAATATTGAGATATATATCATGTATCGCGATATGGCCTTAAAATATCGCGATATTTAAAAAAGGCCATATCGCCCAGCACTATAAACAACTATACTGTCCTATTTTCAATTCTTCACAATGCTCCTCCGTCCAGTAAAGTTATTCCAAGTATAAGGTTAGTAAAGATGTAAGTGAAATAAGGAAACGGAACTGTTTTGTGTAACAAAACTTGATCCATCCATCATCCATTTTCTACCGCTTGTCCCTTATGGGGTCACGGGGGGTGCTGGAGCCTATCGATGATGCACATGGGCGGAAGGCGGCGTACACCCTGGACAAGTCGCCAACTCATCGCAAGGCCAACACAGATAGACAACATTCACACTCACATTCACACACTAGGGCCAATTTTAGTGTTGCCAATCATGATGCTTCTTAAAAAACAGCGTCCAGTAGTTGACGTTGTCGCTAGTTCTCCTCGTTTGTTGGAGAACGTTCCTTTTCGTACTCTGTTATCTTTCTAACACTACAAATATTTCTCCCAAAACCACAGTTAGTCACTTATTCACCAACACTCCTAGCATTTGTATTTTACATATTTTCACAACACTTTACAGTCACACTGGTGTCTGCTTAGCGATGTGTTCAAAACTTTCGGGTCTATTTGTTAGCAGCGAGCAAGCTAAGCTAACAAGCATGCTAAGTTAGCTTTAGAAGCTTCAGAGTTCACTGAGTCGAGTTCATCCTGACACGAAGAATAGATCAAGTTTAATTAATCACACATTTGAAGAATAGGTACACACGTTAAAATGAAGGAATTAACGCACTTACAGACCGCACTGCTATGTTGTCTTCTCCGAGACGATTGGTGCCAAAACACACGACCAGTCTGCGCATGTGCAAGTGGTGGAAGACGTCACTTCCCGTGGACTTTCTCCTTTTTTAACGGAACTCTATTTGCAGGCAAAGGCGAAATTACAGTTTACAATAAACCAGAGGCGACAACAGTATATGAGAATAAACAATGGGAAAGAAAAGCACAAAAAAAAGAGTTTAACTATTTCCACCAGAGAGGAAAGCCGCGTCGTTACCAGTGATAAGAAGCTGATTCCGAACAAAAGAGCGTGTTGTAGCGCATATTTAGTCAATAACATGTACACACAACACTAAATATTTAATCACTTATTTTTTGACATTTTAGGGGAAGCTGAGCTTCCCTTGCAGTCCTAGAGCAATCGCCTCTGGTCTGAAGTATGTTAACGATTATTATTTTCTCACAGTTTCTCTTTTTTCCACTTCATCCATTGACATTTCTAGAGATACATTCTAAATTACTCCTCTTAATGCTGCTGCTCTGAACATGTGTTTGAGAATGGCCTCCATCAAGATAGCTCAGACTTCACATTGTATGAATATTAAATACAACAAAACACACACTCCACAAATATTTACCACATATAATGTGCCCAACTTTACTTAAAGCATTCATTGCTCGTTGCATAGAGGCCTGGGGACAAACATCTAAAACAATCACAAACCCAATAGTTATAACACATAAGAGAGTAATAAGGATAATTCATAGAATTGATTATCAAGACTCGACAAATTATTCATAAAAGTAACACATGGAATAGTACTTTGTCATCGCACTTAAAAAGTGCAACTAAATTACATTTTCAGTCCAAACCTGTTCAAAATCAGACATACATCATACAGAGTAGACAGAACAGGAACATGCATGGGTCGCAACAAGGGCTGCGCCCCGTAAAGGTGCACTGGGAAAAGGGTCAAACAACTGATCTTGTAGAATACAAGACTGCTCAAATTATGTATAAGGTAAATAATAAAATGCTTCCAGACGTGATCCAGAAGATGTTTCGGATATGAACCAATAGATATGAACTAAGAGGGATTTATGTGCACTCAAAAGCAAAAGTATGAACAATGTTGAAACAAATATGTATATCATACAAAGGACATCATCAAAGAAATTATTTAGAGTTAGAAATAAAGATATGCAACACTTCAATTAAAAAACAATATAAATAAGTGCGTAAAATATATTTGATTTGTTCTGTAACATCTAATCTACCAATGGTAGAAACCCACTAACAAGAGTGTTACACTTCTTACACTGGTACTTTGATGAGAATCTTTCATTACACACACTGCAACTTACACTTCCTCACCAGTGTGTGTTTTCATGTGTCTTTTCAAGGTATCTTTTCGTACAAAACCTTTAGCACAGATTGAGCAGGAAAAAGGCTTCTCGCCAGTGTGTATTGTCATGTGTGCTTTCAAATGATGATTTTGTGTAAAACCTTTAGCACAGATTGAACAGCTAAAAAGTTTTTCACCGGTGTGTTTTCTCATGTGTGTTTCCAAATGGCTATTTTGTGTAAAACCTTTAGCACAGATTGAACAGGACAAAGGTTGTTCACCAATGTGTGTTGTCATGTGTGATTCTAAATCAATATTGTGTGCAAAACATTGAGCACAGATTGAACAGGAAAAAAGGTTTTCACCAGCGTGTGTTCTCATGTGTCCTGTCAAATGATGATTATGTGTAAAACCTTTACCACAAAATGAACAAGTAAAAGGTTTTTTACCAGCATGTATTCTCATGTGTGCCTTCAAATTATGATTTTGTGTAAAACCTTTACCACATAATGAACACGAAAAAGGTTTTTCACCAGTGTGTATTCTCATGTGTGTTTTCAAATGATGATTTTGCGTAAAACTTTTACCACAGCTTACACAGGAAAAAGGTTTCTCACCAGTGTGTGTTCTCATGTGCGTTTTCAGATTACAACAGTAATTAAAAGTTTTGCCACAGTGAGAACATTCAAAGTATGTGTTGTCAGTGGGACATGTTGTATCAGCTTCAGACTCTTCATCATCAGTGTCAGAAGAGTGTGACGTCATGTCATCACTATCTGATAGTGGAGCTAAGAGCTTGTCTGGTTGTGATCCTCCACAGTGATCTCCATCAGCTTCTGTTGTCATGTGTTGAGTTGAGCTGCTGCTTGGAGACTCCACCTCTCTCTTGTCCTCACTTTCACTTTTGACCTCATCATCTTCAATCTTCACAATGACAACATTCAATGGAATATTGGAGATATCAACCTCCATTCCTTCAAGATGCTCTACATTCTGACTGATACTGTATTCCTCTTCTTCCTCCTTTATGTGTGGGCCATGTAGCTCCTCAACTTCCTCTTTTATGTGGGTAATATGTGGCTCCTCCTCTTCTTTTTTAAGATGGGTGGGCTGTGGTTTCTCCTGCTTCATCCTGGAGGTTTACACCTGCTGCTCAGGGTAATGATGTTCTTCTCAGACGTCTGCAGGATACAAGAAGACAAACACATGCTTTAGAAGAGTCCAGCTTTGCTCAGTCACATGAGACATTGTCCTGTACCATTGTCCCGATAAGGTTGTTTACCTTAACAACAGAACATGAAGTTATTTACCAACAAGTGTTACTTTAATTTTGTCGTCATACACCTTCAACAAGTCGCCACTTCATGGCAGGGCCAACAGACAGACAAGCATCCAGCAAAATAGGACGAGACAAAGAGGGAAGTCAAACTACAGTAAATGTTGGAGGTTCTTTTGAGCAGTGGAGAGATGTTAAGGAACATGTTTGCACTTTATGATCGCACTCTGCAATGGCATATTTATTTTTAGTTAGCTCTTTGTCTTTTGTATATTTTGTAATTTAGGAATTATTTTTTGTTTGTTTGATTTCGAAAGAAAAGCCCAGTTCACATACCCTTTGTTAAAAAAAGACAGGGCATAAAAATGTTTTACATAACATAGTCATTAATCGTGATTAATAATCGTGATTTTAATATTGATAAAAATAATCGTTATTATTATTTTGGCTGTAATCGTGCAGCCCTACTTAATTGTGTTTCATAGTATCCATTAAGCGATATCCAATCGTATTTAAAAACACAGCTGAAACATCAAAAAATGCCACAAATTCAGTTAGTATTTGTGAATATTCTTGCAAAGTTATTCGAGTCATGCAACCACATGCTACTTGGATAGCTTGCACTTGCACCCACTATAGTCTTTGTAGAATGTTAGAGTTCCAAGTCCTTGTTCACAGTGGTAGCACTTGTGTGCCAAATTCCTGTGAGCCATATTGGTTCTGAATATGAAGTTGCACATTTCAAATGCAGTTTTAAAGGCACTACCTAATCCACTAAGTTTGATATAATGAAAACTGTTCTTGTTTTATTTTTAATACTGAGAATATATTTTTATTTTAACTTTCTCAACGAATATTAATTTTGAACTAATTTTATATATGTGTTTTCATCTCAAACAAGTTATGATGGCAAAATGAACATTGATTACTATTTTGCATGCAATGAATGCAGTGAACTGTATTGCATTCTTAAAATTTAAAACTGTTGACATTATTAAGTGGTTTGTCTTTTTAAATTGTTTATGTATTGTTGGCAGGTTGAAAACAGCTCAGCATATTTGCGTGGAGAAACCAACGTTTAAACGGCACCGTATAATAATCATCAAAAACGCACGAGAGACAAGAACTTTGTTTATGCGGTCATATCACACAGCACATATGGCTGTGAACGCACCTGTTTTTATTAGCAAACACAAATTGGCACAATCAGCCACGGACGCATTTTAGCTGTGCATGTCAGCCTTCAATAATGAAAACAGGCGTTTAGGAAATAAAATACAATTAGGCCAAACGCAAAAATTGAGGGCACATCTTAACTACCGTACTCAGTGGCCTAGTGGTTAGAGTGTCCGCCCTGAGATCGGTAGGTTGTGAGTTCAAACCCCGGCCGAGTCACACCAAAGACTATAAAAACCTGTTTGGCACTCAGCATCAAGGGTTGGAATTGGGGGTTAAATCACCAAAAATGACTACCGGGCGCGGCACCGCTGCTGCCCACTGCTCCCCTCACCTCCCAGGGGCTGATTAAGGGGGTGGGTCAAATGCAGAGGACACATTTTACCACACCCAGTGTGTGTGACAATCATTGGTACGTTAACTTTAACATGTATAATTAAATTTTAATTAAGTAAAAATGTGACTTTTTGGATTACTCGATCGGGTACTAAAATATTGGATAGCGGCAGCTCTAATCTGCTTAAAACTCAGCACTGCCCTGCTGCCATGAATAGATTGCAGTTGATTGGGAACCAATGTAGTTATTTTATAGTTTATTTTAATTGTTTGTGCCCGGAAATCGTTCATATTTTCAATTCTTCACAATGCTCCTCCTTCCAGTAATGTTAAATAATAATGAAACGGACCTGTTTTGTGTAACAAAACTTGATTCATCCATCATCCATTTTCTACCGCTTGTCCCTTATGGGGTCGCGGGGGGGGGGGGGGGGGGGGGTGCTGAAGCCTATCTATGCTGCACATGGGCGGAAAGGAGGGCGTAAACCCTGGACAAGTCGCCACCTCATCGCAGGGCCAACACAGATAGACAGACAATGTTCACACTCACATTCACACACTAGGGCCAATTTAGTGTTGCCAATCATGATGCTTCTTAAAAAACAGCGTCCAGTAGTTGACGTTGTCGCTAGTTCTCCTCGTTTGTTGGAGAACGTTCCTTTTCGTACTCTGCTATCTTTCTAACGCTACAAATATTTCTTCCAAAACCACAGTTAGTCACGTATTCACCAACACTCTTAGCATTTGTATTTTACATATTTTCACAACACTTTACAGTCACACTGGTGTCTGCTTAGCGATGTGTTCAAAACTTCCGAGTCTATTTGTTAGCAGCGAGCAAGCTAAGCTAACAAGCAGGCTATGTTAGCTTTAGAAGCTTCAGAGTTCACTGAGTCGAGTTCATCCTGACACGACAAATAGATAAAGTGTAATTAATCACACATTTGAAGAATAGTTACACACGTTAAAATAAGGGAATTAACGCATACTTACAGACCGCACTGCTCTGTGGTTTGGTACCAAAACACGCGATCAGTCTGCGCATGTGCAAGTGGTAGATGACGTCACTTCCCGTTGATTTCTCCCTTTTGTAACGGAACTCTATTTGCAGGCAAAGGCGAAATTACAATTTACAATAAATCAGAGGCGATAACAGTATATGAGAATAAACAATGGGAAAGAAAAGTAAAGTTTAAGAATTTTCACCAAATAGATTCACAAAGCATCATGAAAGACCCCACTCACCCTGAACACGAGCACTTTCAACCCCTCACCTCAGGCAAGCGGCTGGGAGCTTCTTCCCTGAAGCTGATGAACGTTAGCTGGGCTCCAAAGTGTCCCCCTGCTCTTCTTTCTGCCCCCCTGCACTATTTCCTATTTATTTATCGATCTCATTCCACACTGCGTTTTAAATCAGCAATAATCTCGGTCCCTTTTCTTGTTATTTATTACTGTTCTCCTTTATTGCATACGTATTACTGTTAGAGTATGACAAATAAAGCTCATTTAATCCTAAAGGAATTTCAATACAATTTAAAAAAATATTTTTAAATTATTTTTGCTATCGTTTTTTAGGTACGGTATTAACATTTATTGACAGGTAATTTTGCAAGACACGTTACATATACATACACTAAAATTGGAATGATACTGTCATGGACACACTGGCTGCTTCAAGCTAGCTTTCCAATCAGTTAAGCAGACTAAAAAAAACTGTGATGACGTCATGATGAAATTACTGAGGAGTTTGTGCAGAAACCATTGAAGAAGCCATGTGAGAAGAAAAGCTATCAAAGTCGAGGGACGGCGTGGCTCGCCTGGTAGAGCCGTCCCAACAACTTTGCCGGTTCCAGGTTCGAGCCCAGCTTCCGCCATCCTAGTCATGTCTGTTGTGTCCTGAGGCAAGACACTTGACCCTTGCTCCTGATGGGTAGTGGTTAATGCTCCCGCCATCAGTGTGTGAATGTGTGTATCAATGGGTGAATCTTCACATTCTATGAATATTAAATAGAACAAAGCACATACTCAATAAATATTTACCACATTTATTGTGCCCAACTTTACTTGAAGCATACATTGCTTGTTGCATAAAGGCCTGGGGACATACATCTAAAACAGTCACAATAAACTGATGCTTCAGTCACCTTTTCAATCAATTAAAATTTCATCCATACATCCATTTTCTACCGCTTGTCCCTTTTTGGGGTCGCTGGAGCCAATCTCAGCTGCATTCGGGCAGAAGGCGGGGTACATCCCGGACAAGTCGCCACCTCACAAAGTTGTAAACTAATGCATTCTTCTAACATACATAAAACCAGTCTTAAAACTATAATCTATCAATGTTAGAAACCCACTAACAAGACTGTGTTACACTTCTTACACTGGTACTTTTATGAGAATCTTTCATCACACACACTGCAACTCACACTTCCTCACCAGCGTGTGTTGTCATGTGTCTTTTCAAGGTATATTTTCGTACAAAACCTTTAGCACAGATTGAGCAGGAAAAATGTTTTTCACCAGTGTGTGTTGTCATGTGTGCTTTCAAATGATTCATTTGTGTAAAACCTTTACCACAAAAAGAACAAGAAAACGGTTTTTCACCAGCATGTGCTCTCATGTGTGCCTTCAAACTATGACTTTGTGTAAAACCTTTGCCACATAATGAACAAGAAAAAGGGTCTTCACCAGTGTGTGTTGTCATGTGTGTTTTCAAACTAATATTGTGTGTAAAACCTTTAGCACAGATTGAACAGGTAAAATGTTTTTCACCAGTGTGTGTTCTCATGTGTCCTGTCAAATGATGATTGTGTGTGAAACCTTTACCACATAATGAACAAGAAAAAGGTTTTTCACCAGTGTGTATTCTCATGTGTGTTTTCAAATGATGGTTTTGTGTAAAACTTTTACCACAGCTAACACAGGAAAAAGGCTTCTCACCAGCGTGTATTCTCATGTGTGTTTTCAGATTACAACGGTAATTAAACGTTTTGCCACAGTGAGAACATTCAAAGTGTGTGTTGTCAGTGTGACATGTTGTATCAGCTTCAGAGTCTTCATCATCAGTGTCAGGAGAGTGTGAAGTCGTGTCATCACTATCTGATAGTGGAGCTAAGAGCTTGTCTGCTTGTGATCCTCCACAGTGGTCTCCATCAGCTTCTGTTGTCATGTGTTGAGTTGAGCTGCTGCTTGGAGGCTCCACCTCTCTCTTCTCCTCACTTTCACTTTTGACCTCATCATCTTCAATCTTCACAATGACAACATTCAATGGAATCTTGGAGATATCAACCTCCATTCCTTCAAGATGCTCTACATTCTGACTGATACTGTATTCCTCTTCTTCCTCCTTTATGTGTGACTCCTCAACTTCCTCTTTAATATGAGTAAGATGTGGATCCTCCTCTTCTTTTTTAATATGGTTGGGCTGTGGTTTCTCCTGCTTCATCCTGGAGGTTTACACCTGCTGCTCAGGGTAATGATGTTCTTCTCAGACGTCTGCAGGATACAAGAAGACAAACACATGCTTGAGAAGAGTCCAGCTTTGCTCAGTCACATGAGACATTGTCCTGTACCATTGTCCCGATAAGGTTGTTTACCTCATTTAGCAACAGAAAATTAAGTTATTTACTAGATGGCGACTTGTCCAGGGTGTACACCGCCTTCCGCCCCTGTGCAGCTGAGATAGGCTCCAGCAACCCCCGCGACCCCGAAAGGGACAAGCGGTAGAAAATGGATGGATGGACTAACAAGTGTTGTACCTACTCAGTGGCCTAGTGGTTAGAGTGTCCGGCCTGAGCGCGGTAGATTGTGAGTTCAAACCCCAACCGAGTCATACCAAAGACTATAAAAATGGGACCCATTACCTCCCTGCTTGGCACTCCGCATCAAGGGTTGGAATTGGGGGTTAAATCACCAAAAATGATTCCCGGGCGCGGCACCGCTGCTGCCCACTGCTCCCCTCACCTCCCAGGGGGTGAACATGGGGATGGGTCAAATGCAGAGGACAAATTTCACCACACCTAGTGTGTGTGTGTGTGTGATAATCATTGGTACTTTAACTTAACTTTAATTTTGTCATCATACACCTTGGACAAGTCGCCACTTCATCACAGGGCCAACAGACAGACAAGCATCCAGCAAAAAAGGACGAGACAAAGAGGGAAGTCAAACTCCAGTAAATGTTGGAGGTTCTTTTGAGCAGTGGAGAGATGTTAAGAAGGAACATGTTTGCACTTTACGATCGCACTCTGCAATGGCATATTTATTTTTAGTTAGCTCTTTGTCTTTTGTATATAATATAAACTGAGGAATTATTTTTTTGTTTGTTTGACTTTGAAACAAAAGCCCAGTTCACACACACTTCGTTTAAAAAAGACAGGGCATAAAAATGTTTTACATAACATAGTAAATAATCGGGATTTCAATATTGATAAAAATAATTGTGATTGTTATTTTGGCCATAATTGTGCAGCCCTACTCAATTGTGTTTCATAGTATCCATTAAGCGATATCCAATAGTATTTACAATCCACAAAGTATGTGAAAACACAGTTGAAACATCACAAAATGCCACAAATTCAGTTAGTCTTTGTGAATATTCTGCTCCACATATCTTCAGCTATTTCTGGAGATTGACGCTTCTGCACTCTGACCATAGTATCAGACCAGTCATACTGGAAATACGCAAACATTAGACAGATATGTGCTATATACCATTCACAATCTCTATATAAGACATGAACACATGTTTTCCTTTATTTCAACGCAATCTAAGTTGTCAATAAATAAATACATAAAAAGTCAGCTCTCTATTTCGCCCACAAAACCCTCTAAATAACCATCCAAAACCTGCCAACAATACTCTTTATACATATCCTGACCTGAATATTTACCAAATATTAGTCATGTTGTTATTATAAGCACAAACGCAAACCAACTATTTTTTAGCGGCGCAATGATACAGACGACAAAGGAGTCCTCTGCTGCCTTTTACTGTGAGCCGGCAGCTATGTTCTGCTACTCCCGCATCATGGCGTCTCAGCTCATCAATTATTTTATATTATGAATCATATTACTTAACTGGATAATAGGATGATTTAGCCTTGAATCTACAAGTTGTTCATCTGTGACATTCAATATATACACAGAGATGGAGACAAACACACAACCGAAGACAGTGTCTGAAGGGAAATTTTCTTGTTTACCCTTTGTGTGCATCATGAGTAATTGTTCATCTAAACGGGAAGATATGGACATCCTATCAGTCGTCATCGAAGTAAAAGAAGACATTGTAGGGTAAGCTATTATTGTATTAGGTTTGGTTTCTTGTTTAGCACTTAGCAATACTGCTACTGTGTTTCAATAAAGCTGGATTTTTTAGCAGAGCTTCTAAAACTTGAAGCTCATCCTCCTTATATTTAGGCTCAACAATATAAGGTTCTGCATCATAATTTTGCCCAAAGTAATCGTTGTTGGGTCTCACAAATTCTGCATGATTTGCATTGCTTTTTGGTGGGGAAGGGATCTGCAGTCCATACATCTGGCTTCCTCATTATCTCTCAAAATGGTTCGAAAATATCCGTTTGATTGAAAATTCGCAAACTTTGTAAGTCTTTAGGTGTCATAAATCAGATATATATGATAATAGCTTCAATAGAAAGGCAACTTTGTGCCCTACATTCGTTAACCGTGTTACAAAAAAGATAAATTAGAGTGATAGATGTTGGATATAGAGAACATACAAACCCTTTATTTATTGAGTCAAAAATATTAAAGTTCGATGATTTGGTAAAATTGCAAACAGCTAAAATTATGTACAAAGCAAACTATAACCTGCTACCAAATAATGTACAACAATTCTTCTCAACTAAAGAGGACAAATGTAACCTTAGAGGAAAATCTAATTTAAAACATTTGTATGCACGTACAACACTTAGAACCTTCAGCATATCAGTATGTGGAATTAAATTATGGAATGGATTAAGTAAAGAAGTTAAACATTGTACTGATATGATCCAGTTTAAGATGTTGTTCAAATTAATAGTGCTTACAAAGTACAAAGAAGAAGAACTATGAGAAATACTTTCAACCTTATTGAAAATAAGATATTCTTCATCTCAGTATGTTTATAATGACTGACTTAACTAATTACATATTACAAAACTGTTGTATTACTCATTCACGGATGTCATCTTACTATAAAAAGGTCAGTAAATTAATGTATATATTTGTAAACGCTCTGAAGTGGGAAAGGGGTAGTATTAAATAAACTTTGCTTCTTCCTACTCCTTTTCGGACATGATGTAAACAGAAATGATATGAAATTGTGTGATGCATTATGCTGTAAGTGTGTTCATGTTCGAAATAAACTAAAAGAAAGAAAGAAAAATAACTTGTTTTTCCACTCTACTGGTACCTTAAATTTTACCTATTCATTTTTTTTATGTTATAAAGATAAAAGAGCTAGTCATAGGTTGCTAACAATGAAGCTAATGGAATTAATTTATTTCGCCAATAACTCCCTCTGTAAAAACATCCAAAAAACGCCAACAATACTCCATTTCCATGTTGTGCCCTGCACATTAACTAAGTATTAGCAACATTGTTATTGTAAGAGCTAACACATAGGAAGTACTTGACATACTGAGCTGCTGCATCGCCTGTGAGTTGGTTAAAGTCTGTGCTAGATGATAACTTACGCCTCACACCTCTATAGTAGAATGCTGTGGCCACAAACCAAGAAGTTGGTCAATTTTAAAATTCAACTTAGAACCAAAGACAAAGGAAAACTTGTCGTTTGCTCCCAGCAATTGTTTTAACGTGAGGATTATGATGAATTCATCATCAAATAGGGAACACAATTCTTATGCTGAAAGATACAAACACCCCATCAGTCTGCATCCCAGTGAAAGCTCACATTGTACAGTAAGTTAGTATGTTAGTAGTTGACACTTCGTGTTTAGCACTTAGCAAAACTGATACATAATGCTTGTGTTTCCTTAAAGCTAGATCTGCTTATCACTCAGCACTGCTGCCATGAAATGATTGCAGTTGTGTTGGAAACAATGTAGTTATTTATAGTTTATTTTAATTGTTTGTGCCCAAAATTTTTATAAACAACTATACTATCCTATGTTCAATTCTTTACAATGGTCTTCCGTCCAGAAAAGTTATTCCAAGTATAAGGTTAGTAAAGATGTAAGTGAAAGAATGAAACAGACCTGTTTTGTGTAACAAAACTTGATCCATCCATTGTCGTACTGTTTGTCCCTTATGGGGTCGCGTGGGGTGCTGGAGCCTATCTCATACTTGCCAAGCCTCCCGATTTCCACCCGGACAACAATATTGGGGGTGTGCCTTAAAGGCACTGCCTTTAGCGTCCTCTCTCACCTGAAAAGGAGATTTTTAGGGACCGCAATGTCCCTTTGGGACAGAGGACCCTATTGTATTTGTAAGGTTTTATTATTATTCTTTATTATACCGCCGCCTCTTTGAGCTGTAATTTGACCCCCTTAACATGCTTCAAAACTCACCATATTTGACACACACATCAGGATTGGCAAAAATTGCGATCTAATCAAAAAACCTAGCCCCAAAACTCAAAATTGCCCCCTAGGAAGAAAACACAGACAAAACTGCCTGTAACTCCCACTAGGAATGTCGGAGACATGAAACAAAAAACCCCTATGTAGGTCTCACTTAGACCTAGATTTCATACAATGACATTCTTCAGCAAAAATCAACAGGAAGTTTGCAATTCCCCTTTCAAAACAAAAAGTTTTGTAAAAACAGTCACTTTTGCCTCTTTTAGCTATAATTTGACCCCCTTAACATGCTTCAAAACTCACCAAACTGGACACACACATCAGGACTGGCAAAAATTGCGATCTAATAAAAAAACTCAAAATTGCGCTCTAGCGCCCCCTAGGAAGAAAACACAGACACAATTGCTCCTAGGAAGAAAACTCAGACAAAACTGCCTGTAGGTCTCACTTAGACCTACATTTCATGTATTGACAACCCCCAGCTAAAATCAACAGGAAGTTTGCAATTCCCCCTTCAAAACAAAGGTTTTGTAAAAACCGGTCACCTTTTTTCAAAAATTATCTCCTCTGAGCGCGTTTGTCGTGTCGGCTTCAAACTAGCACAGGAGAGAGATTGAACCCTTCTGATTAAAAGTTGACAAAAGAGTTTTAATTACTGCTCCGGTTTGGATTTTATGTGCCGTCAAAGTCGGTCCCGTCCATCGCTGCTTGCAGCTTTAATTATATATGTTATCCATAGGTTTATCTATAACCCATAAAGTAGGCAGGCACAGAGCTATTTCTCAGCGTTTGTTTATTCCAGCCGGCACGTTAATACACTGACACACAACATCCGGATTCCCATCATGCACTACTTCAAAACTACGGCAAGTAGTAATGTCCAAAAACATAACAGAGACGAAGCAGAAGAACGAAGAAGAGACGTGGTGACGACGAGTAAGAAGAAGAAGTACGCTTGCGAGTTCCAAAATGATAGGAAAACATAATTCAGTTCATCCAGGACAGCTCGAAGGGGAAGGGGTTTGCTGCCTGCAAATTTTGTAGATCAGACTTCTCCATTGAACACGATGGCCGAACGGATATACTCATTCATGAACGGATTATTTATTTATTTATAAATATATATAAATATAGAAATACTTGAACATATATACACGCCCACTACCCCCTTCCATCTCCCGAATTCGGAGGTCTCAAGGTTGGAAAGTATGGCACATGGGCGGAAGGCGGCGTACACCCTGGACAAGTCGCCACCTCATCGCAGGGCCAACAAAGATAGACAGACAATGTTCACACTCACATTCACACACTAGGGCCAATTTTAGTGTTGCCAATCATGATGCTTCTTAAAAAAACAGCGTCCAGTAGTTGACGTTGTCGCTAGTTCTCCTCGTTTGTTGGTCGTACTGTTATCTTTCTAACACTACAAATATTTCTTCCAAAACCACAGTTAGTCGCTTATTCACCAACACTCTTAGCATTTGTATTTTACATATTTTCACAACACTTTACAGTCACACTGGTGTCTGCTTAGCGATGTGTTCAAAACTTCCGGTTCTATTTGTTAGCAGCTAGCAAGCTAAGCTAACAAGCAAGCTTAGTTAGCTTTAGAAGCTTCACAGTTCACTGAGTCGAGTTCATCCTGACACGACGAATACATAAAGTGTAATTAATCACACCTTTGAAGAAAAGGTACACACGTAATAATGAAGGAATTAACGCAGACTTACAGACCGCACTGCTCTGTTGTCTTCTCCGAGACGATTGGTACCAAAACACACGATCAGTCTGCGCATGTGCAAGTGGTAGATGACGTCACTTCCCGTTGACTTTCTCCTTTTTTAATGGAACTCTAATTGCAGGCAAAGGCGAAATTACAATTTACAATAAATCAGAGGCGATAACAGTATTAGAGAATAAACAATGGGAAAGTAAAGTAAAAAAAAAAAGTTTAAGCATTTTCACCAAATAGATTCACAAAGCATCATGAAAGACCCCACTCACCCTGAACACGAGCCCTTTCAACCCCTCCCCTCAGGCAAGCGGCTGCGAGTTTTGTCGACGTATTCGTTTAATCTGGAGCTAGAATATGTTTAAAGAAGACACGATAGGTAAACGTAAAGTAGTTTAGATTATTATTTCTTCGGTCAGTGGTCAACAAAATAAACAAACAGTTTTACATAAACAAACAGTTGCACATTCATAAATTGAAAAGGTTGCAGACCGATTTAGGCTGTAGTTGAACACCTATTGCGCCTAACCCTATAAACAATGTCAAATATAAGATGAGCTTCCCAAAAGTATGACATTTCCTTTGCGCAACATATTATAAATACACCTCCTGTGATAAAATGGCAACCAAGGTAATCAAAAAGGTCAACCAACGAACGAGATTTCTCTACAGAATCTCCTCTCTGGTCAACAAAAGCACCATGAAGATTCTAGCGGGAACTCTCATTCAACCCTTTTTCGATTACGCTGGCACCTCCTGGTACACCGTTAACCACGTTATACTGTTGGATAAGTTTTGATTAAACCTCATCGAGCTGGATGCAATCTTACTTGGAGGGGAGGAAACAGGTGGTAGAGGTGAACGGCACCGTGTGTCGCCCTTTCAGTAAGCTGTGGAGTCCCCCAAGGCAGTATATTAGGGCCTTTACTGTTCCTAATATACATAAACGACATGTCATCAGCATGCGACTGTGAATTGTTTTTGTTTGCGGATGACTCGGCCCTGCTGGTATCCGGCAAGGACAAGTCACAGGTGGAGAAAATCCTCAGTGCTGACCTCTGTAGAATTTGCACCTGGCTCGCTGACAACAAGCTATCCATACACTTGGGTAAAACGGAATCCATCCTATTTGGGTCCCACATCAACCTTAAGAAAGTCAATGACTTCACTATAAAAGTGGGTGACATTGTTATCACCAGGAAAGATGAGGTCACCTACCTAGGTTCCATTCTAGAGGCTAATCTTTCCTGTGATAAAATGGCAACCAAGGTAATCAAAAAGATCAACCAACGAACGAGATTTCTCTATAGAATCTCCTCTCTGGTCAACAAAAGCGCCATGAAGATTCTAGCAGGAACTCTCATTCAACCCTTTTTCGATTACGCTTGCAGCTTCTGGTACCCCAGCACCTCCAAAACCCTCAAATCTAGACTCCAAACATCCCAGAACTAGCTCGTCAGATTACTTCTAGACCTCCACCCCAGATCACACCTCACTCCAACCTACTTCTCCAAAGTGGGCTGGCTCAGGGTGGAGGACAGAGTAAAACAACTTGCACTGAGCCTAGTCTATAAAATCCGCTACACCTCCTTGATACCGAAGTACATGTCAAACTACTTCCTTAATGTAAATGACCGCCATAACCACAACACCAGGGGGAGCTCCACTAACCACGTTAAACCCACATTCCGATCTAACAAAGGTCTTAACTCATTCTCTTTCTATGCCACATCAATATGGAATGCACTCCCAACAGGTGTAAAACAAAGGGCATCTCTATCCTCCTTCAAAACCGCACTAAAACAACACCTCCAGGCAACTTCAACCCTAAACTAACACCTAACACCCTCCCCTCCACATCCCACCTCCCCGGATTGTAAATAATCTAATGTAGATACTTATTTTTATGCTTTCTGATCTCTCTCTCTCTATGTCCACTACTTGCTGTGCATATCCTACCAAGTCAGTCCTACACTGTTTCAATGTCCATTTCTCTGATGAAGCAATTGTTGATGACTGAAGTGTTGATATCAACCAAACCTAACCCCCCCCCCCCCTCCACATCCCGGATTGTAAATAATTCAATGTATATACTCTGATGATTATCTTGTGTGATGACTGTATTATGATGATAGTATATATCTGTATGATGAATCAATTTAAGTGGACCCCGACTTAAACAAGTTGAAAAACTTATTCGGGTGTTACCATTTAATGTTTAATTGTACAGAATATGTACTGTACTGTGCAATCTACTAATAAAAGTTTCAATCAATCGTACACAACATAAACACTGTTCAATTATGTACATGTGTAAGTTAAACCTTTGTACCAATTATATACTATATACAAACAATTATACTTCCATTATTATTCATATCCCACATTTAGTTTGTAATTAACATTGATCATAGTATTATGTTGATTCAAGAGTGATTTATTTTTCCAAGACATTGGTCTTAAAGTGTTTTTTAAATGTGTGAATGGAACTGGAACATTTTAAGGAATCATCCAAGCTGTTCCACAGATTAACCCCCCCGACAGAAAAATCAGAAGTATGTATTCCCTATTGCAGTGGTTCTCAACCTTTTTTCAGTGATGTACCCCCTGTGAACATTTTTTTAATTCAAGTACCCCCTAATCAGAGCAAAGCATTTTTGGTTGAAAAAAAAAAGAGATAAAGAAGTAAAATACAGCACTATGTCATCAGTTTCTGATTTATTAAATTGTATAACAGTGCAAAAGATTGCTCATTTGTAGTGATCTTTCTTGAACTATTTGGGGAAAAAAGATATAAAAATAACTAAAAACTTGTTGAAAAATAAACAAGTGATTCAATTATAAATAAAGACTTCTACACATAGAAGTAATCATCAACTTAAAGTGCCCTCTTTGGGGATTGTAATTGAGATCCATCTGGATTCATGAACTTAATTCTAAACATTTCTTCACAAAAAAAGAAATCTTTAACATCAATATTTATGGAACATGTCCACAAAAAAATCTAGCTGTCAACACTGAATATTGCATTGTTGCATTTCTTTCCATAGTTCTTTTTGACAGACATTTTAGTGAGGGTCAAACCATCATGGCATGGGGGAAACTCTGGGTTTATGGTAATGAATGGAATAGCCTACTTGATTTGATGTTCAGTTTATGAACTTACATTCATATTTTGTTGAAGTATTATTCAATAAATATATTATAAAGGATTTTTGAATTGTTGCTATTTTTAGAATACTTTTTATAAATCTCACGTAGCCCTTGGCATACCTTCAAGTACCCCCATTTGAGAACCACTGCCCTATTGGATACAATTTGTTTGAGCGCTGTCTGACCCTAGTAGCATTCAACACGGCAGCTTACATAGGGTGGTCCGGACGCGCTCTTACAATATATAACACAAAGTATCAATATGAGGTGGCGTCCTCCAGGCGTGGAATATTCCTCTGCTTTCTCAATTCTGGACTACGACCCCACATCTGGTATAACAAAACACACTCCACAAATATTTACCACATTTAATGTGCCCAACGTTACTTGAAGCATACATTGCTTGTTGCATAAAGGCCCGGGGACATACATCTAAAACAATCACAAACCCAATAGTCATATCACATCAGAGAGTAATAAGGATAATTCATAGAACTGATTATCAAGACTGGACAAATGATTCATAAAAGTCACACATGGAATAGTACTTTGTCATTGAACTTAAAAAGTGCAACGAAATTAAATGATCAGTCCAAACCTGTTCAAAATCAGACAGATGTAGACAGAACAGGAACATGCATGGGTCGCAACAAGGGCTGTGCCCGTAAAGGTGCACTGGGAAAAGGGTCAAACATGTTAAAAGTAATTGATCTTGTAGAATACAAGACTGCTCAAATAATGTATTAAGTAAATAATAAAATGCTTCCAGACGTGATCCAGAAGATGTTTCAGATGGGAACCAATAGATATGAACTAGGAGGGCTTTATGTGCACTCAAAAGCAAAACTATGAAACAATGTGAAACAAATATGTATATCATACAAAGGACATCCTCAATGAAATGATTTAGAATTAGAAATTAAAATATGCAACTTTTTAATTAAAAATATATTTAATTTATACTGTATACACAATCCATGTTTTTTAATGCAACATGAATTTTGTTATGTTTATAGTTTTAAAAGCAATGTTAAAAAACATTAATATGGTTAGTCAAAATAAGCTGATACTTCAGTCCCCTTTTCAATCAATGAAAATGTTTTTTTTTAAATGAATGTACACAATGTTGTAAACTAATGCATTCTTCTAACATACATAAAACCAATCTTAAAAATCTAATATATCAATGGTAGAAACCCACTGACAAGAGTGTGTTACATTTCTTACACTAGTACTTTTATGAGAATCTTTCATCACACACACTGCAACTCACACTACCTCACCAGTGTGTTCTCATGTGTCTTTTCAAGGTATCTTTTCGTACAAAACCTTTGGCACAGATTGAGCATGAAAAATGTTTTTTACCAGTGTGTATTGTCATGTGGTCGTTCAAATAATTCTTGTGTGTAAAACCTTTAGCACAGATTGAACAGCTAAAAAGTTTTTCACCAGTATGTATTCTCATGTGTGTTTTCAAATGGGTATTTTGTGTAAAACCTTTAGCACAAACTGAACAGGAAAAAGGTTTTTCACCAGTGTGTGTTGTCATGTGTGATTTCAAATTAATATTGTGTGTAAAACCTTTAGCACAGATTGAACAGGAAAAAGGTTTTTCACCAGTGTGTGTTCTCATGTGTCCTGTCAAATGCTGATTTTGTGTAAAACCTTTACCACAAAATGAACAAGAAAAGGGCTTTTCACCAGCATGTATTCTCATGTGTGCCTTCAAATTATGATTTTGTGTAAAACCTTTACCACAAAACGAGCAAGAAAAAGGTTTTTCACCAGTGTGTATTCTCATGTGTGTTTTCAAATGATGATTTTGTGTAAAACTTTTACCACAGCTTACACAGGAAAAACGTTTCTCACCAGTGTGTGTTCTCGTGTGTGTTTTCAGATTACTATAGTAATTGAAAGTTTTGCCACGGTGAGCATATTCAAAGTGTGTGTTGTCAGTGGGACATGTTGTATCAGCTTCAGAGTCTTCATCATCAGTGTCAGGAGAGTGTGACGTTGTGTCATCACTATCTGATAGTGGAGCTAAGAGCTTGTCTCCTTGTGATCCTCCACAGTGGTCTCCATCAGCTTCTGTTGTCATGTGTTGAGTTGAGCTGCTGCTTGGAGGCTCCACCTCTCTCTTCTCCTCACTTTCACTTTTGACCTCATCATCTTCACTCTTCACATTGACAACATTCAATGGAATCTTGGAGATATCAACCTCCATTCCTTCAAGATGCTCTCCATTCTGACTGATACTGTATTCCTCTTCTTCCTCCTTTATGTGTGGGCGATGTACCTCCTCAACTTCCTCTTTAATGTGGGTAATATGTGGCTCCTCCTCTTCTTTTTTAATATGGGGTGGCTGTGGTTTCTCCTGCTTCATCCTGGAGGTTTACACCCGCTGCTCAGGGAAAAGATGTTCTTCTCAGACGTCTGCAGGATACACGAAGACAAACACATGCTTTAGAAGAGTCCAGCTTTACTCAGTCACATGAGACATTGTCCTGATAAGGTTGTTTAAATTATTTAACAACATAACATGAAGTTATTTACTAACATTTTGTCCAGCAGCAGACGTGTGTGCAACGCCTTATAACACACACAGGTGGTGAAAACACTGCCCTCAATGTAAGTGTACTGTGATTTTCACTGAAGATAAAAGAGTTAGTCCTAGGTAATTCCAACCCTTGATGCTGAGTGCCAAGCAGGGAGGTAATGGGTCCCATTTTTAGTCTTTGGTATGACTCGGCCCTGTGATGAGGTGGCGACTTGTCCAGGGTGTACACCGCCTTCCGCCCGAATGCAACTGAAATAGGCTCCAGCATCCTCCGCGACCCAAAAAGGGACAAGCGGTAGAAAATGGATGGATGGATAGGTATGACTCGGCCGGGGTTTGAACCCACAACCTTCCGATCTCAGAGCGGACATAAATCACCAAAATGATTCCCGAGCGCGGCCACCGCTGCTGCTCACTGCTCCCCTCAACTCCCAGGGGGTGGAGCAAGGGCAAGGGTCAAATGCAGAGGTTAATTTCACCACACCTAGTGTGTGCGTGTGACTATCAGTGGTAATTTAACTTTGCTAACAATTAGGGCTGGGCGATTTATCGATATACAAACCCCGTTTCCATATGAGTTTGGAAATTGTGTTAGATGTAAATATAAACGGAATACAATGATTTGCAAATCATTTTCAACCCATATTCAGTTGAATATGCTACAAAGACAACATATTTGATGTTCAAACTGATTTTTTTGCAAATAATCATTAACTTTAGAATTTGATGCCAGCAACACGTGACAAAGAAGTTGGGAAAGGTGGCAATAAATACTGATAAAGTTGAGGAATGCTCATCAAACACTTATTTGGAACATCCCACAGGTGAACAGGCAAATTGGGAACAGGTGGGTGCCATGATTGGGTATAAAAGTAGATTCCATGAAATGCTCAGTCATTCACAAACAAGGATGGGGCGAGGTACACCACTTTGTCAACAAATGCGTGAGCAAATTGTTGAACAGTTTAAGAAAAACCTTTCTCAACCAGCTATTGCAAGGAATTTAGGGATTTCACCATCTACGATCCGTAATACCAAAGGTTCAGAGAATGTGGAGAAATCACTGCACGTAAGCAGCTAAGCCCGTGACCTTCGATCCCTCAGGCTGTACTGCATCAACAAGCGACATCAGTGTGTAAAGGATATCACCACATGGGCTCAGGAACACTTCAGAAACCCACTGTCAGTAACTACAGTTGGTCGCTACATCTGTAAGTGCAAGTTAAAACTCTCCTATGCAAGGCGAAAACCGTTTATCAACAACACCCAGAAACGCAGTCGGCTTCGCTGGGTCTGAGCTCATCTAAGATGGACTGATACAAAGTGGAAAAGTGTTCTGTGGTTTCAAATTGTTTTTGGAAACTGTGGACGTCGTGTCTTCCGGACCAAAGAGGAAAAGAACCATCCGGATTGTTATAGGCACAAAGTTGAAAAGCCAACATCTGTGATGGTACGGGGGTGTATTAGTGCCCAAGACATGGGTAACTTACACATCTGTGAAGGCGCCATTAATGCTGAAAGGTACATACAGGTTTTGGAGCAACATATGTTGCCATCCAAGCAACGTTACCATGGACGCCCCTGCTTATTTCAGCAGGACAATGCCAAGCCACGTGTTACATCAACGTGGCTTCATAGTAAGAGTGCGGGTACTAGACTGGCCTGCCTGTAGTCCAGACCTGTCTCCCATTGAAAATGTGTGGCGCATTATATCAAATATCTTGTCTTTGTAGTGCATTCAATTGAATATGGGTTGAAAAGGGTTTGCAAATCATTGTATTCCGTTTATATTTACATCTAACACAATTTCCCAACTCATATGGAAACAGGGTTTGTACTCGATATACCGCGGGTTTGTCTCTGTGCGATATAGAAAATGACAATATTGTACCCCGCCTTCCGCCCGATTGTAGCTGAGATAAGCTCCAGCGCCCCCGCGACCCCAAAGGGAATAAGCGGTAGAAAATGGATGGATGGATGGATATATTGTGATATTCGAGTATACTTTCTCACGCAGTTGCTTTTAGCCACGGGGCATTAAACTGCATGCGTTTCTCACTCTTTCCTGTCTCTCCTCACAGAGCCTACAAAAAGCACACCTTCTTACAAACGTCACATACTGTCACGTGAGCAACGACACACGCTCTCGCGGAGCAGAGAGGTAGCAGCATGGTAATGTTAGCTGTGATGCTAACAGCTAACGGTGTGGTTTGAGTGGTAATACGAGAGAAAGAAGGTTCAAATCTGGTAACAAATGGAGGAATGATTAATTCCCAAGAAAAACAGCACGGGGTCCATCGTCTGACGGTGGTTTGGCATCAAGCGGGAAGATGTCTTTAGACTTACACTTCCTTTTTATTGTCATTCAAATTTGAACTTTACAGCACAGATAAGAACGAAATTTTGTTACATAAGCTTTACATGTCAACATCTCCGTTCGGTGCCACACCAACTAAATGCCGAAACAACTATTTCCACATCAAGACCGTAGGACATATACTATTTGATATGCAGCTCATTTTTATGTGACACTTATTGAAATATCTTGTGTGTCATCATGCACTAAAGTGCACTCATAGCTTGTTTTACAATGTCTCTGACAATCTTACACTTTCTGTTTTGGAAATGACATGCCACTGTGCCACTGCTTAATAACTGTTTAATAAATACACTTTTGCTCAATTGACTTAGTTGTGATTAGGGATGTCCCAATCCAGGTTTTTGCACTTCCGATTCGATACCGATATTGTTTTTGCACTTCCGATCCGATACAGATACTGACCGATACTGGCCTATCCGAGCATGTATTAAAGTTTAAAGTTATTTAGCCTACTTAGTTGTCAGAATCATGTTGAAAAGGGTTTTAGTACTCTTGATAACAACTAGCCAGCTGAATTAGGGGAGTTTGAATAATACACAATGGTTGGTAACAAGAAACTGACCTGTTTATTCAAGGATAAACACAAAATAGACAAAATTATACATGACAAACAGAAATGGCATCATTGAACTAGGGCTGGGCGATATGGCTTTTTTAAAGTATTGCGATATTTTTAAGGCCATATCGCGATACACAACATATATCTCGATATTTTGCCTTAGCCTTGAATGAACACTTGATGCATATAATCACAGCAGTATGATGATTCTATGTGCCTACATTAAAACATTCTTCTTCATACTGCATTAATATATGCTACTTTTAAACTTTCATGCAGAGAAGGAAATCACAACTAAAAAAATCACTATTTTTTTCATACGGTGTTGATCTGGAAATGTTTGCCTCGGCATTTTGATGGTGTGGGCGTGTGGCACCGAACGGAGATAAGCGTCTCGACAGATGTTACAATATTTGAACAATGATGACGAAAACTGTATTCTCTGTCGTGTCCGTGTGTCGAAAATTGTTAAGCGCTTATTTTTTATTTGATTTTGTGCGTGGCATAGATTTGCTGTGCGCAGAGGACACTTGAGCAGTGCACAATTGCACAGGCGCGCACCTTAGCGACTGCGCTAGCATCACAGCTAACGTTAGCCATGCTGCTACCTCTCTGCTCGGGGAGGGCGTATACGTATGTGACGTATGACGTGACAGTATGTGATGTGTGTAAGAAGGTGCGCTTGCTGTCTGTGAGAGGGAGACACAGGAAAGAGTGAAAAGAGCCTGTCGTGTAATGCCAGCAGCTAAAAGCAACTGCGTGAGAATCCACAGACCTGTGGATGTGTTGAAGGTGTTCTGGAAAATGCAGAACAGAAATTAAGGAGCAGCAGAAAAGTGGAATGTATTATTTAAATCGGTGCGTTGGAAAACACGGACCGGAGTTTTTTTTTAAAACTGGATCTGGATCGGCATTTTCCCATGCCTTGCCGATACGCATTTTTGGCAAATATCGGCGGCCGATCCGATCGGGACATCCCTAGTTGTGATTCCCCTCTCTGCATGAACATTTAAAATGAGCATATATTAATGCAGTATGAACAAGAATGTTTTAATGTAGACACATAGAATCATCATACTGCTGTGATTATATGCATCAAGTGTTCATTCAAGGCTAAGGCAAAATATTGAGATATATATCGTGTATCGCGATATGGCCTAAAAATATTGAGATATTTTAAAAAAGCCTAAAAATATTGAGATATTTAAAAAAGGCCATATCGCCCAGCCCTACTAACAATGTAGATAATAGAATTAATTTATTTCCCCAATAACTCCCTCTATAAAAACATCTACAAAAACACCATAAATTATGCCTCACACCTCTATAGTTGAAGGTTGTGGCCATGAACCAAGAAGTTGGTCAACTTTTGAATTTCAACTTAGAACCAAAGACAAAGGAAATCTTGACATGGTTGTTTGCTCCCAGCATTTTTTTTTTTAACATGAGGATTATGAGGAATTCATCATTAAATAGGGAACACAATTGTTATGCTGAAAGATACAAACACCCCATCAGTCTGCATCCCAGTGAAAGCTGACATTGTACAGTAAATATTTATGTTAGTAGTTGACATTTCTTCTTTAGCACTTAGCAAAACTGCTACATAGTCTTAAAAAACAGCGTCCAGTAGTTGACGTTGTCGCTAGTTCTCCTCGTTTGTTGGAGAACGTTCCTTTTCGTACTCTGTTATCTTTCTAACGCTACAAATATTTCCTCCAAAACCACATTTAGTCACTTATTCACCAACACTCCTAGCATTTGTATTTTACATATTTTCACAACACTTTACAGTCACACTGGTGTCTGCTTAGCGATGTGTTCAAAACTTCCGGTTCTATTTGTTAGCAGCTCGCAAGCTAAGCTAAGAAGCATGCTAAGTTAGCTTTAGAAGCTTCAGAGTTCACTGAGTCGAGTTCATCCCGACACGAAGAATAGATAAAGTATAATTAATCACACCTTTGAAGAATAGGTACACACGTAAAAATGAAGGAATTAACGCAGACTTACAGACCGCACTGCTCTGTTGTCTTCTCCGAGATTGGTGCCAAAACACACGATCAGTCTGCGCATGTGCAAGTGGTAGATGACGTCACTTCCCGTTGACTTTCTCCTTTTTTAACGGAACTCTATTTGCAGGCAAAGGCGAAATTATAATTTACAATAAATCAGAGGCGATAACAGTATATGAGAATAAACAATGGGAAATTAAAGTAAAAAAAAAAAAGTTTAAGCATTTTCACCAAATAGATTCACAAAGCATCATGAAAGACCCCACTCACCCTGAACACGAGCACTTTCAACCCCTCCCCTCAGGCAAGCAGCTGCGAGCTTCTTCTCTGAAGCTGATGGAAGCTCCCCTTTAGTCCCCCCCCCTCTCCCTGTACTATTTCCTATTTATTTATTTATTTATTTATTTATCTATCTCATTCCACACTGCGTTTTAAGTCAGCCAATCTCAATCAATCAATCAATCAATGTTAATTTATATAGCCCTAAATTACGAGTGTCTAGCTCAAAGGGCTGCACAAACCACAACGACATCCTCGGCTCAGATCCCACATCAGGGCAAGGAAAAACTCAACCCAATTCTCCACGAAGGAGAGGGGAGCAGAGCAGAAAAGAAATGGCAGATCAAAAGGAGGTCTATTTTAAAGGCTAGAGTATACAAATGAGTTTTAAGATGGGGCTTAAATGCTTCTACTTTTTCTTGTTAAGGGCCTTTATGTTACTTTCTATCTATTTATTAATGTTCTTCTTCATTGCATATCTATTACTGCAACAAGTATGACAAATAAATATCATCTAATCCTAAATGTATTTCAATACAATTTAAAATAGCTTTTTAAACTACATCCGTCCATCCATTTTCTACCGCTTGTCCATTTCGGGGTCGCGGGGGGTGCTGGAGCCTAGCTCAGCTGCACATGGGCCACCTCATCACAGGGCCAACACAGATACAGACACCATTCACACTCACATTCACACACTAGGGCCAATTTTACTATCTTTGCTAAAGTTTTTAAATATTAACATTTATTGACAAGTAATTTTGCGAGACACGTTACATGTACATGTATTAAAATTGGAATGATACTGTCATAGACCCACTGCATACTTGCCAACCCTCCCGGATTTTCCGGGAGACTCCCGAAATTCAGCGCCTCTCCCGAAAACCTCCCGGGACACATTTTGTCCCGTAAATCTCCCGAAATTCAGGCGGACCTGGAGGCCACGCCCCCTCCAGGTCCGCATGGAGCAATGTTGTTGTAAAATATTGAGTTGGAGGCAATAAACAGGCGAGGGGATGAAGAACGTCTCTTTACTGTAGACTTCAGAACAGACTCACACACTTGACGTCAGGTGCGCAACACCACGTAAATCGTTGGCCAACCAAAAAGTAACCACAGTACGCTATAGCCAACATTCACCAGGAGATGGCAACAGACAAACATAGATCACTCTATTACATTCCAGTCTCTCCATGTTTTCTCGCCATGGTAAAATGTGATCCACATGCACTGTGCGCTGTCTCTGTCCCTCTTGATATATATATATATATATATATATATATATATATATATATATATACCGTATTTTCCGCACTATAAGGCGCACCTAAAAACCACAATTTTTCTCAAAAGCTGACAGTGCGCCTAATAACCCGGTGCGCTTTATTACGATTCATTTTCATAAAGTTTCGGTCTCGCAACTTCGGTAAACAGCCGCCATCTTTTTTCCCGGTAGAACAGGAAGCGCTTCTTCTTCTACGCAAGCAACCGCCAAGGAAAGCACCCGCCCCCATAGAACAGGAAGCGCTTCACCCGCCCCCGGAAGAAGAAGAAAAAACGCGCGGATATCACCGTACGTTTCATTTCCTGTTTACATCTGTAAAGACCACAAAATGGCTCCTACAAAGGACAAGGATCCGGTTCATAAAAAGACGCAATCTCTCCATCCGCACACGGATTACTACCGTATTTCACAGCAACTGATATTCCTGTGAACTGCACTGTGGAACGGGAGCACGTACGGTGAATATTCGCACCACAGAGAATGAGAAGTCATCCTTCACTGTGGTTCTAGCTTGCCATGCTAACTTCCACCCAGGGTGATATTCAAAAGGAAGACCTTGCCAAAAGAGACCTTTCCAGCCGGCGTCATCATAAAAGCTAACTCGAAGGGATGGATGGATGAAGAAAAGATGAGCGAGTGGTTAAGGGAAGTTTACGCGAAGAGGCCGGGTGGCTTTTTTCACACAGCTCCGAAGGCGAACACACCTTCACTAAGACGGGCAGATAGCGCCGGTCGACATACGCCAACATCTGCCAGTGGATCGTAAATGCCTGGGCAGATAGTTTCGGTCACAACTGTGGTCCGAGCTTTCCGGAAGGCAGGATTCACAGAACTGCTGCACAACAACAGCGACACTGAATCCGATGACTTCGACGAGGCGGAGCCGGCCATTTTTGGATCCCACGCTTGCGCAACTTTTCAATTCGGACACCGAAGACGAAGAATTCGAAGGATTTACGAATGAAGAATAACTTCAGAAGGTGAGCGCTATGTTTATTTTGTGTGTTGTGACATTAACGTTCGAGCAACATTATGTTGCTATTTATTGCTCTACACCATTTTGAATTTTACTATGTTTGTGATTGCACATTTGCGTACATTTTGGGACAGAGTTGTTAGAACGCTGGTTTTCAATATATTATTAAAGTTTGACTGAACTATCTGACTGTTTTTTTGACATTCACTTTAGCGCAGCGTTTTTTTGACATTCACTTTAGCGCAGCGTAGGCGCGGCTTATAGTCCGGGGCGGCTTATTGGTGGACAAAATTATGAAATATGTAATTCATAGAAGGTGCGGCTAATAATCCGGTGCGCCTTATAGTGCGGAAAATACGGTATATATATATATATATATATATATATATATATGTATATATATATATATATATATATAAGAAAATGCATCCCTTTCAGTGAATTCTAGCTATATATATATATATATTTTTTTTTTTTTTAAATCATATATATATATATATATATATATATATATATATATATATATATATATATATATATATATATATATATATATATATATATATATATATATATATATATATACATATGTATGTATATATATATATATACAGTATATATATGTGTATATATATATATATATATATATATATATATATATATATATATATATATATATATATATATATATATATATATGAAATACTTGACTTGGTGAATTCTAGCTGTAAATATACTCCTCCCCTCTTAGCCACGCCCCCAACCCCACCCCGACCACGCCCCCACTCCCCACCTCCCGAAATCGGAAGTCTCAAGGTTGGCAAGTACGGACCCACTGGCTGCTTCAGCTGGCTTTCCGATCAGCTAAAAAGACGTCTTGATGAAATGACTGAGGAGTTTTTGTTGCTAGGAGAAACCAATGAAGAAGCCACGTGAGAAGAAAAGCGATCAACGTCAAGGGACGGTGTGGCTCGTGTGGTAGAGCTGTGTCAGCAACTTGGGGGTTCCAGGTTCGATCCCAGCTTCCGCCATCCTAGTCATGTCTTTTGTGTCCTTAGGCAAGACACTTGACCCTTGCTCCTGATGGGCAGTGCATGGTTACTGTTCCAGCCATCAGTGTGTGAGTATGTGAAGCAGCCCGTCACGGTAATCTATCTTTATCGTATTATTAAAACAGACTTGAACCCAAGAATATAACATACGAAAGGACCTTGAACCTAAATCTTTATCATATTATTCAAACGGACTCTAACCCAAGAATATAACATACGAAAGGACTTGAACCTCCATCTTTATCATATTATTCAAACGGACTCCAACCCAAGAATATAACATATGAAAGGACTTGAACCTCCAACCATTCTAGTCACAGGTGAAAGATTTAAGACGCAATGACATGAGTTGGCCATCATATGCAATGGCGGACAAGGCAAAATGCAATCAATCTATCAAAATGTCCACTCTGTGTCTGGGGTACAAACAGTGTTTGACTTACATACTTCAAGACAGACTCCTAAAGCAGATTTTAGAAAAAGGCTCTGCTTACCTTGTTTTATGTTCGGCCACTAGTGAGTCTGTCCAGAAGAGTGTAAGAGGTGTCCAATTCTCAGCGTGTCGCCCGGACGAGGCTCCCAAATTGTTGCGTTTTGGACCAGTTGTTCCTCCCAAAGTGCTTGGAGTATGAGGTAAATTGTAACGTGTACATTTTTCTTATACGATTGTAAACTAGCATTAAACTCACAAATTTTTTCAGGGAATTGTTCTATTAAGGAAATATGCCCTTAGATACTGTAGCTTCAGGTCATCCAGAGATTGGTTGCTCTTACCCCCAGGACAATGGGGATCTTAAAAGAATGTGGGTTTGGATTTTAGTAGGAACTAGAAATACACTTGCGACATCTGGTAGGAGCCCCCATAGGTAGGAGTAGAGATCAGGGGTCGGAGGTCCCAGACTCAAACTGAACAGAGTGACAACGCCAGGAGGTTGATTGCCTTGGTACCAATAAACTGGGCTTTGTCCAGACTGGCCGGCCTCAAAGCTAGAACAACAAAAAGTGTCATCATGAAAAAGGTATAAAAGGAGAAGTTTCCCCAACAGAAGGAGAAAGATCTTTTCCAGGTTTGCTGGAGCACCTGTAATTGTGAGGACTCGCTCGATCAAATAAAAGTATTTTGTTCAACGCTTCCTCACTGGCGTCATATTTGGTCCATTCACACCACCAAGTCATCCTCAGGTCTGGACGAGGATGACAAGACCAGCAATACACAACAAGTACCTTGAATGTAGAACAGCACTACAGAAGAGTAATCAATCCATTTACCGTCTGGTAGACGGAACGGAACCTAAACTTTCGGGTCAAGGCACAAAGCAAAAAGAAATACACTATACCTGCAGTGAGCAAACTCGACCACACTATAGAGTCGTAGCACAAATAACATGGGCATAACGGTACAGGTGATTCCTTCTTCTAAGAACAACAGACTGAGTTCAAGTACAGCAGATTAAAATCACAACTCTGTAAACTTTAGAGTGACATCCCAATAAGCCCAAGGCAAAATAAATAACATTATCAATGGACAAAATATTAGCTTTCCTTGAATGCATAATCAATTGCAGAGCAAGAAATAATTAGACTGTGCAAAAGTCAATGAGATAATTATCAAAGCTGCCACCAAACCATAGCCCTAAATATTAGGTGAAATACCTGTGAAGTTGGCCCTCCCATTTTGTCTTGTGCTGCAAAAATGTTTTGTCGATTATAGTTTTGATGTTAACATTTAGTGATCTATAACCAGCTCCATAAACCGTTGATAAAATAAAAACTATAATAGACAAAACATTTTTGCAGCAAAAACAAATGCGGTCAAGTTCATTGACAAGGTGTATGTTTATAAGATACATGTAACTTATAAAGGATTTCATTGATGTATTAAGCACAAAATGTGTTATTTATTCCGTAAACACATACAATGTTTATTTTATGGAACATGTTTTGTTCTGTTAATACGAATAAAAAAGTGAATCAATCAATCAATCAATGTTTATTTATATAGCCCTAAATCACAAGTGTCTCAAAGGGCTGCACAAGCCACAACGACATCCTCGGTACAAAGCCCACATAAGGGCAAGGAAAAACTCACCCCAGTGGGACGTCGATGTGAATGACTATGAGAAACCTTGGAGAGGACCGCATATGTGGGTAACCCCCCCGCCCCCCTCTAGGGGAGACCGAATGCAATGAATGTCGAGTGGGTCTGACATAATATTGTGAGAGTCCAGTCCATAGTGGATCTAACATAATAGTAAGAGTCCATTCCATAGTGACACCATCCCGAGCGGAGACGGGTCAGCAGCGCAGAGATGTTCCCAGCCGATGCACAGGCGAGCGGTCCACCCCGGGTCCCGACTCTGGACAGCCAGCACTTCATCCATGGCCACCGGACCTGTGCCCCCCGCCCTCCACAAGGAAGAGGGGAGCAGAGGAGAAAAGAAAAGAAACGGCAGATCAACTGGTCTAAAGGGGGGCTATTTAAAGGCTAGAGTATACAAATGAGTTTTAAGATGGGACTTAAATGCTTCTACTGAGATAGCATCTCTAACTGTTACCGGGAGGGCATTCCATAGTACTGGAGCCCGAATAGAAAACGCTCTATAGCCCGCAGACTTTTTTTGGGCTCTGGGAATCACTAATAAGCCGGAGTTCTTTGAACGCAGATTTCTTGCCGGGACATATGGTACAATACAATCAAGATAGGACGGAGCTAGACCGTGTAGTATTTTATACGTAAGTAGTAAAACCTTAAAGTCGCATCTTAAGTGCACAGGAAGCCAGTGCAGGTGAGCCAGTATAGGCGTAAGATGATCAAACTTTCTTGTTCTTGTCAAAAATCTAGCAGCCGCATTTTGTACCAATTGTAATCTTTTAATGCTAGACATAGGGAGACCCGAAAATAATACGTTACAGTAGTCGAGACGAGACGTAACGAACGCATGAATAATGATCTCAGCGTCGCTAGTGGATAAAATAGAACGACTTTTTGCGATATTACGGAGATGAAAGAAGGCCGTTTTAGTAACACTCTTAATGTGTGATTCAAACGAGAGAGTTGGGTCGAAGATAATACCCAGATTCTTTACTGATTCACCTTGTGTAATTGTTTGGTTGTCAAATGTTAAGGTGGTATTATTAAATAAATGTCGGTGTTTAGCAGGACCGATAATCAGCATTTCCGTTTTCTTGGCGTTGAGTTGCAAGAAGTTAGCGGACATCCATTGTTTAATTTCATTAAGACACGCCTCCAGCTGACTACAATCCGGCGTGTTGGTCAGCTTTAGGGGCATGTAGAGTTGGGTGTCATCAGCATAACAATGAAAACTAACACCGTATTTGCGTATGATGTCGCCTAGCGGCAGCATGTAAATACTAAAGTTCATTGACAAGGTGTATGTTTATAAGATACATGTAACTTATAAAGGATTTCATTGATGTATTAAGCACAAAACAAAGTGTTATTTATTCTGTAAACGCATACAATGTTTATTTTATGGAACATGTTTTGTTCTGTTAATAAAAATTAAAAAGTGAATATAAGCGTAGTCAAAATAAGCTGATGCTTCAGTCAGTGGCAGCATGGTGGCAGAGGGGTTAGTGCATCTGCCTCACAATACGAAGGTCCTGAGTCTGGGGTTCAATCCCGGGCTAGGGATCTTTCTGTGTGGAGTTTGCATGTTCTCCCCGTGACTGCGTGGGTTCCCTCCGGGTACTCCGGCTTCCTCCCACCTCCAAAGACATGCACCTGGGGATAAGTTGATTGGCAACACTAAAATTGGCCCTAGTGTGTGAATGTGAGTGTGAATGTTGTCTATCTGTGTAGACCCTGCGATGAGGTGGCGACTTGTCCAGGGTGTACACCGCCTTCCGCCCGATTGTAGCTGAGATAGGCTCCAGCGCCCCCCGCGACCCCAAAGGGAATAAAGCGGTAGAAAATGGATGGATGGATGGGCTTCAGTCAGTGTAAACCTTTGCAATCAAGGAAATTGTGTTGTTTTAAATAACTCTACACAATGTTGTATACTATTGCACGTAATGAAAACATACATAAACATTCAATCTACAAAATCTATGAACGGCAGAAACGTGTTAACAATGTTGTTACACACACAATTATGTCAAATGTTGTATGGGGTGATGTTGTAGAAAATCAAATTAAACAAAAGTTTTGTGTTTTTTTGTCTTTTTTTTATTTTTATTAAATCAACATAAAAAACACAAGATACACTTACAATTAGTGCACCAACCCAAAAAACCTCCCTCCCCCATTTACACAAAAGGGGTTGTTTCTTTCTGTTATTAAATTTCTGGTTCCTACAATATAGAACAATACAGTCTGCAATGGATACAGTCCTTAAAGCACACATGAGCAACAAAGGTTATTTAAAATCCTGCAGATTAATTTGCTGTTGAAGATCTCACTTGTGTTTCTTACATTGGTACTTTAAAGAGAATCTTTCGTCATTGACACAGCAACTCACGTTTCCTCACCAGTGTGTGTTCTCATGTGTCTTTCCAAGGTATCTTTTCGTACAAAACCTTTAGCACAGTTTGAACAGGAAAAAGTGTTTTTACCAGCGTGTGTTCTCATGTGTAATTTCAATTTATCTTTTTGTACAAAGCCTTTAGCACAGTTTGGACATGAAAAAGGTTTTTTACCAGTGTGCATTGCCGTGTGTGCTTTCAGATCACTATTTCGTACAAAAGCTTTACCACAGATTGAACAGATAAAAGGTTTTTCACCAGTGTGTGTTCTCATGTGTGTTTTCAAATTAATATTGTGTGTAAACCCTTTAGCGCAGATTGAACAGGAAAAAGGTTTTTCACCAGTGTGTGTTCTCATGTGTCCTTTCAAATGATGATTAAGTGTATAGCTTTTTCCACAGACTGAACAAGAAAAAGGTTTTTCACCAGCATGAGTTCTCGTGTGTGTTTTCAAATTATGACTGCTTGTAAAACCTTTACCGCAGATTGAACAAGAAAAAGGTTTTTCTCCAGTGTGTGTTCTCATGTGTATTTTCAAATGATGATTTTGTGTAAATCTTTTACCACAGCTTAAACAGGAAAAAGGTTTTTCACCAGCGTGTATTCTCATGTGTGTTTTCAGATTACGACGATAATTAAAAGGTTTGCCACAGTGAGCACATTCAAAGTGTGTGTTGTCAGTGTGACATGTTGTATCAGCTTCAGAGTCCTCATCATCACTGTCAGAAGATAGTGACGTCATGTCATCACTATCTGATAGTGGAGCTAAGAGCTTGTCTGCTTGTGATCCTCCACAGTGGTCTCCATCAGCTTCTGTTGTCATGTGTTGAGTTGAGCTGCTGCTTGGAGGCTCCACCTCTCTCTTCTCCTCACTTTCACTTTTGACCTCATCATCTTCACTCTTCACAATGACTACAGTCAAAGGCATCTTGAGGACGTCAACCTCTTCCAGTCCTTCATGATGCTCTCCATTCTGACTGATGCCGTGTTCCTCGTCTTCCTCTTTAATGTTGGTGGGATGTGGCGCCTCCTCTTCCTGTTTCATATGCGTGGGCTGTGGTTTGTCCTGCTTCATCCTGAAGGCCCACTCCTGCTGCTCAGGGGAAAAACGTGCTTCCTGGACGTCTGCAGGTCACAAAAACACAAACACATGATTTGAGAAACAAGATTGTGGTAAAGCATGGACAATCTCAAGGCTAGAAGTCTATCTCCAGAGATCTAAATGTTCCTGTGTCTACTGTGCGCAATGTCATCAGGAAGTTTAAAGACTGTAGCTAAGCAAAAGCAAAAAAAAAACATATCACTCAACTTATCCTACTTAGTGGCCTAGTGGTTAGTGTTCGCCCTGAGATCGGTAGGCTGTGAGTTCAAACCCCGGCCGAGTCATACCAAAGACTATACAAATGGGACCCATTACCTCCCTGCTTGGCACTCAGCATCAAGAGTTGGAATTGGGGGTTAAATCACAAAAGGATGGGTCTATACTGATAACGATTTTAAAAATGTCAAGTACAAGAGCCATACCAAGTTGCTACTACAATGATTACACCGAGATATTTTTTTATCAACACAAAGTCTTTTATTTTATTTTAATTTTTTATTATGTTTTTAACCTCAGGACATAGAACCCTGGACACATTTAGACTTTAAATGACCATGTAACTACTTAGTATCGTATTGATACCCAAATTTGTGGTATCCCCAAAACTTAAGTAAAATATCAAACAGAAGAATAAGTGTTTCTTACATTGTAACAGAAGTGTAGATAGAACATGTTAAAACAGAGAGTAACGGTAAAATGTTGTTAATGTTGATGTTAACAGTAAAAAAAACAACAACAAGTAGATTAATAATCCATTTTCTACCGCTTGTCCCTCAAAATCCTGGAATGGGAAATGACAATATGTTACTGCATACACCAGCAGCCAAATTAGGTGTTCACTATATTTTTTACCGCCATTGATTGCAATAAGAAGCCTATGTATCATAAGATTTTTTTTTTGTGGAACCAAAAATGACATTTCTTTGTGGTCGCTTTAATTCGGCAAAGTTTTGAAAGTATGGAAATACGTTTTGGTACAGGTACCAAATTATTGGTATGGGACAACGGTAAATGGGTTATACTTGTATAGCACTTTTCTACCTTCAAGGTACTCAAAGCAATTTCACACTATTTCCACATTCACACACTGATGGCGCGAGCTGCCATGCAAGGCCCTAACCACGACCCATCAGGAGCAAGGGTGACGTGTCTTGCTCAAGGACACAACGGACGTGACAAGGTTGGAAGAAGGTGGGGATCGAACCAGGAACTCTCAGGTTGCTAGCACGGCCACTTTCCCAACCGTGCCACGCCGTCCCAATCCTGATAGGCAACATTTAAAATAAAAGTGCATTTCCCCTTTACTACCGCCATAAATAGATTGCAGTTCTGTAGGAAACAATGCAGTTGTTATGATAGAGATTGTTTTATTTTTAAGTGTGCAAATAAAAACTCCATAACCATCCATAATAATTTCTCATACTATCTTAATTTTACTTTTCAAAGTGTTCTTTTATGTCAAAAAATAAACAAAGTCAATGAAGAGTAAGAAGTAAACAAACCTGTTCTGTGTAACACATCTTGATGATTCTTGAAAACCGCGTCCAGTAGTTGACGTTGTCGCTAGTAGTTCTCTTCTTTTGTTCGAGAAAGTTCCCTGTCGTACTCTTCTATCTTCACGCATTCTCACACGATCGCAACACTTTAAACTCAAACGTGTCTGCTTAGTGACGCTTCCGGGTGTCCTTTTTTAGCAGCTAAGCTAAGCTAAGCTAAGCTAACTAGCAGGCTAAGTTAAGTCAGCCTCAGAAGCTTTAAAATTCACGGAGTCGAGTTCACCCCAGACACGAATAATGAATAAAAAGTTTAGGTTGCCACACCTAAACGAACAGGTACAAAGGTAAAAATGAAGGAATAAACGCAGACTCAAAGACCACACTGCTCTTTTGCCTTTTTAAGAGACGATCGGTACCAGCGTCACAATCAGTCTGCGCATGTGCGAGAGGAAATGTACGCGTTTTCCTGTCGACGTTTGTCTTTTATTTTATTTTTATTTTTAGGTTGCCACACCAAAACGAACAGGTACAAGACGTAAAAATGAAGGAATTAACGCAGACTCAAATATCACGCTGCTCTTCTGCCCTTTAAGAGACGATCGGTACTAGCGTCACAATCAGTCTGCGCATGTGCGAGAGGAAACTTACGCGTCTTCCTGTCGACATTTGTCTTTTTATTTTATTTTTACAGAACTTTATTGTGTGGTAATGGAAGATAAAAATACAACTAATTAGCAGAATCAAATTGTTCAAGCAAAATTGGACAATCACCGAATGTTTCAAATCGTCTTTTATTTTGACTAATACCTTGAAGTTCATTGGCAAATATTTTTTCAGATATATACCTTTTGGTAAAAGTTGGTTGGTTCAAATTATTTACAACATGTATAGAGTGAACATATATATTAGAAATTGATATGAAACGGAAAAGGGGTAGCTTTGCTTTTTCCTACTCCATTTTGGAATCTGCAAAAATGTGATGCATCATTTGGAATGTGTATAAATGTTAAAAAAAAAAAAAAAAAAAACCTGAACTGAAAACAAATAAAAGTAAATATAAGGTAATTCGACTTAGACTTCCTTTTTATTGTCATTCAAATTTTAACTTTACAGCACAGATAAGAACGAAATTTCGTTACATAAGCTCATGGTAGTGCAGGATAAAAAAGCAATAAGGTGCATATATAAATAAATAAATATATATAAATAATGTATATAATATATATATAAAATAAAAATAAAAATTTAAATATATATAAATAAATAAATAAATAAATAGATGACTGTACAGATAAATATATTGCATGTGCGAGAGGAAACTTACGCGTCTTCCTGTCGACATTTGTCTTTTTATTTTATTTTTACAGAACTTTATTGTGTGGTAATGGAAGATAAAAATACAACTAATTAGCAGAATCAAATTGTTCAAGCAAAATTGGACAATCACCGAATGTTTCAAATCGTCTTTTATTTTGACTAATACCTTGAAGTTCATTGGCAAATATTTTTTCAGATATATACCTTTTGGTAAAAGTTGGTTGGTTCAAATTATTTACAACATGTATAGAGTGAACATATATATTAGAAATTGATATGAAACGGAAAAGGGGTAGCTTTGCTTTTTCCTACTCCATTTTGGAATCTGCAAAAATGTGATGCATCATTTGGAATGTGTATAAATGTTAAAAAAAACAAAAAACAAACCTGAACTGAAAACAAATAAAAGTAAATATAAGGTAATTCGACTTAGACTTCCTTTTTATTGTCATTCAAATTTTAACTTTACAGCACAGATAAGAACGAAATTTCGTTACATAAGCTCATGGTAGTGCAGGATAAAAAAGCAATAAGGTGCATATATAAATAAATAAATATATATAAATAATATATATAATATATATATAAAATTAAAATTAAAATTTAAATATATATAAATAAATAAATAAATAAATAAATAAATAGATGACTGTACGGATAAATATATTGCACTTTTTCACATGCGTCCACGTTTATGGATGTATGTTATATTGTCTTTTTTATTCCAGCGAGTTAATCCATTTTGGGGGGAGTTGAGGGGATAATTTAATTATGATGCGTTCAAGAGTCGTACGGCCTGAGGGAAGAAGCTGTTGCAGAACCTGGAGGTTCTGCTTTGGAGGCTGCGGAACCTCTTTCTAGAGTCCAGCAGTGAAAACAGTCCTTGATGGGGGTGGGAGGAGTCTTTGCAGATTTTCTGAGCCCTGGTCAGGCAGCGGCTTTTTGCGATCTCCTGGAGCGGTTGTGGCAAACTGGTATGGGTCAAATGTGTGGAGAAGTCTGGAGACAATATATTCCTTTACCAGCCTCTCAAAGCACTTCATGGGACGGCGTGGCGCAGTGGGAGAGTGGCCGTGCGCAACCCGAGGGTCCCTGGTTCAATCCCCATCTAGTACCAACCTCGTCATGTCCGTTGTGTCCTGAGCAAGACACTTCACCCTTGCTCCTGATGGCTGCTGGTTAGCGCCTTGCATGGCAGCTCCTGCCATCAGTGTGTGAATGTGTGTGTGAATGGGTAAATGTGGAAGTAGTGTCAAAGCGCTTTGAGTACCTTGAAGGTAGAAAAGCGCTATACAAGTACAACCCATTTATCATTTATTATGATGGGGGTGAGTGCAACGGGGCGGTAATCATTGAGGGAGGAGATTGTGGGGTTTTTTGGCACTGGAATGATTGTGGCCATCTTAAAACATGATGGTACCACAGACTGGGTCAGCGAGATGTTGAAGATGTCTGTGAGAACCCCAGCCAGCTGGTCAAAGTAACCTGATGCTTCAGTCAGTGTAGACCTTTTTAATCAAAGAAAATGTCCTTTTAAATAAATGTACACAATGTTGTTTATTAATGCATACAATTAATACATTCATAAAACACACATTAAAAGTATCTAATCTACATATGGGAGACACATATTTACAAGATTGTGTTACACTCACAATATTGATGTCACACATGTAATATGTGGTTATGTTGTTAAGCAGTCCTGGTGACCGTGGTCTGATGACCTACTGGCACAGATGGCTCATGATAGTGTTTTTTCACCTGGCACCTCTGTACTCCATCCATGAATTAATCTGTTTGTGTGTGTGTGTGTGTGTGTGTGTGTGTGTGATTGATGGGGGATGTGAGATCTGGGCTTTTCTGAACAATAAAATATATAATTTAAGTTTGATTTTATAAATTATTATGTGGCATTGTTAAAGAGCCAAAGTCAACAAAGTTTTGACAGTTTATTTACAATGCTGCAGCTTCATTTGCTGTTGATGTTTTCTCACTTGTGTCTCTCACATGGTACTTTTAAGATAATTTTTCATTTTTCATCACTCATACTGCAACTCGCACTTCCCCATCCGTGTGTGTTCTCGTGTACATTTAATTTGTCTTTCCGTACAAAACATTTAGATTGAACAGGACAAGGGTTTTTCACCAGTGTGTATTGTCATGTGTTCTTTCAAATCTTTGATTTGTGTAAAACCTTTTCCACATATTGAACAAATAAAATGTTTTTCTGCAGTGTGTGTTGCCATGTGTTTTTTCATAACACTATTTCGTACAAAACCTCTACTACAAATTGAACAGATAAACGGTTTTTCACCAGTGTGTGTTGTCATGTGTGTTTTCAAATGAGTATTTTGGGTAAAACCTTTAGCACAGATTGAACAGGAAAACGGTTTTTCACCGTTGTGGGCTCTCATGTGTGCTTTCAAATCCCTATTTTGTGTAAAACCTTTAGCACAAATTGAACAGGTAAGCGGTTTTACACCAGTATGTGTTGTCATGTGTGTTTTTAAATGAGTTCTTTGTGTAAATCCTTTACTACAGATTGAACAGATAAATGGTTTTTCACCAGTGTGTGTTGTCATGTGTGATTTCAAAATACAATTGTGTGTAAAACCTTTACCACAGATTGAACAGGAAAAAGGTTTTTCACCAGTGTGTATTCTCATGTGTCCTTTCAAATGATGATTTAGTGTAAAAACTTTAGCACAGATTGAACAGGAAAAAGGTTTTTCACCAGTGTGTGTTCTCATGTGCCCTTTCAAATCCTGATTTTGTGTAAAACATTGACCACAGCTTGAACAGGAAAAAGGTTTTTCACCCGCATGTATTAGCATGTGTCTTTTCAAACTATGATTTTGTGTAAAACGTTTGGCACAGATTGAACAAGAAAAAGGTTTTTCACCTGTGTGTGTTCTCATGTGTGTTTTCAAATGATGATTTTGTGTAAAATGTTTACCACAGCTTGAACAGGAAAAAGGTTTTTCACCTGCGTGCATTCTCACGTGTCTTTTCAGATTACAACTGTGATTAAAACTTTTGCCACAGTGAGAACATTCAAAGTGTGCGTTGTCAGTGTGACATGTATCAGCTTCAGAGTCTTCATCATCAGTGTCAGGATCTGATAGTGGAGCTAAGAGCTTGTCTGCTGGTGATCCTCCACAGTGGTCTCCATCATCTTCTGTTGTCATGTGTTGAGTTGAGCAGCTGCTTGGAGGCTCCGCCTCTCTCTTCTCCTCACTTTCACTTTTGATATCATAATCTTCACTCTTCACAATGACACAAATCAACGGCATATTGGGGACATCAACCTCCTCCAGTCCTTCATAATGACTGATGCTGTGTTCCTCCTCTTCCTCTTTAAAGTGCGGGGTGTGTAGCTCCTCGTCTTCTTTAAAGAGGCGGAGATGTAGCTCTTCATCTTCCTCTTTAATGTGGGGGGGATGTGGCTCCTCCTCTTCCTTTTTAATATGGAGGAGCTGTGGTTTCTCCTGCTCCATCCTGGTGGTCCACTCCTGCTGCTTAGGGAGAAATTGTTCTTTACGGACGTCTGCAGGACACAAGAAGACAAACACATGATTTAGAAAAGTCCAGCAACCCACGGCTCCGGAGCCGCATGCGGCTCTTTGATCACTCTGATGCGGCTCAGCAGCTTACTTGCTGAACCCCCCAATTTTCCCGTGAGACTTCCGGATTTCAGTGCCTCTCGTAGAAAACTCCCGGGATTAATATTCACCGATTTTCACCCTTACAGCTATAATAAGGGCGTGCCATGATGGTACAACATTTGGCGCCCTCTACAATCTGTATTAACAGCGTGCCAGCTTAACACTTGTTATACAATTCACATCTTCTGCTTGCACACGTACGTGACAGCAAGGCATACTTGGTCAACAGCCACACAGGTTACACTGACGGTGGCCATATAAAACAACTTTAACACTCTTACTAATAATGCGCCACACTTTGAATCAAAACCAAACAAGAATGACAAACACATTTCGGGAGAACATCTGCACCTTAACACAACATAAACACAACAGAACAAACACCCAGAATCCTATGCAGCCCTGACTCTTCCGGGCTACATTATACACCCCTGCTACCACCAAACCCCGCCCCCACCCCAACCCTGCTCCCTCACACATCAACACCCCCCCCCCTCTGTGCGTCGGTTGAGGTGGGCGGGGTTTGGTAGCGGGGGGTGTATAATGTATCCCGGAAGAGTTAGGGCTGCATGGGATTCTGGGTATTTGTCCTGTTGTGTTTATGTTGTGTTACGGTGCAGATGTTCTCCCGAAATGTGTTTGTCATTCTTGTTTGGTGTGGGTTCACAGTGTGGCGCATTATTAGTAAGAGTGTTAAAGTTGTTGTTTTTTATACCGCCACCGTCAGTGTAACCTGTGTGGTTGTTGAGTAAGCATGCCTTGCTGTCACCTACGTGAGCAAGCGGAAGCTCCATTCAACATGTGGCTGAACATGCACAATGGAAGTAGTGGGCGCTATATGCTGTACCATCACGGCACGCATGCCGCTGACAAGCGCTATTCATTTAAAACACGCGTGCCGCACCAGTTTAAAAATTCCATATAAAGGTGTGGGCAGCGTGTCTGAGACCCCTGGTTTATACATAGCACAAAGCAAAAAAACAACAACTTTGTATGCAGTGTTATTTCATTTAAAATTTCAAAAATGTTTGCGGCTCCCATTGTTGTCTATAATTTGTGAAACTGGTCAAGATGGCTCTTTGACTGGTAAAGGTTGCCGACCCCTGGCTTAGTCATATGATACATTGTCCTATGCCAATATATGTTCTGATAAGGTCTGATAAAAGTGTTGCTTTCGCTTTGTCCAGCAGCAGATGTGTGTGCCTTATAACACACACGGGCGATTAAAACAACATAGTCCTCCATGTAAGTGTGCTGTGATTTTAAATTAAGTGTACACATGATTGTACATGTAATATATCACAATATTGATGCGCAGTTGTGTTAAAATGCCATCAAGTTAGTTCTGCTTGGACAAAAAAAGAATAACAGCCGGTTAATTTTTAAATGTGTACACAGATTGTTTTCTCTGGCTTATTAGTGATTCCCAGAGCCCAAAAAAAGTCTGCGGGCTATAGAGCGTTTTCTATTCGGGCTCCAGTACTATGGAATGCCCTCCCGGTAACAGTTAGAGATGCTACCTCAGTAGAAGCATTTAAGTCCCATCTTAAAACTCATTTGTATACTCTCGCCTTTAAATAGACCCCCTTTTTTCGACCAGTTGATCTGCCGTTTCTTTTTCTTTCTCCTCTGCTCCCCCTATCCCTTGTGGAGGGGGGGGGGGGGCACAGGTCCGATGGCCATGGATGAAGTGCTGGCTGTCCAGAGTCGGGACCCGGGGTGGACCGCTTGCCTGTGTATCGGTTGGGAACATCTCTGCGCTGCTGACCCGTCTCCGCTCGGGATGGTTTCCTGCTGACCCCACTATGGACTGGACTCTTACTATTATGTTGGATCCACTATGGACTGGACTCTCACAATATTATGTCAGACCCACTCGACATCCATTGCATTCGGTCTCCCCTAGAGGGGGGAGGGGGTTACCCACATATGCGGTCCTCTCCAAGGTTTCTCATAGTCATTCACATCGACGTCCCACTGGGGTGAGTTTTTCCTTGCCCTTAAGTGGGCTCTGTACCGAGGATGTCGTTGTGGCTTGTGCAGCCCTTTGAGACACTTGTGATTTAGGGCTATATAAATAAACATTGATTGATTGATTGATTTTCAAATTACACTTGAGTGAATGGAGATCATTTTATCAGTGGCAAGATGCTTTAAAGAACCAGTAGAGTGGAAAAAACAGTTGACTTTATATGCTCAATTGTAATAATAATAATAATGGATTAGATTTTATATCGCGCTTTTCTATTGTTAGATCAGGTGTCACCAACGCGGTGCCCGCGGGCACCAGGTAGGCCGTAAGGACCAGATGAGTAGCCCGCTGGCCTGTTCTAAAAATAGCTCAAATAACAGCACTTACCAGTGAGCTGCTTCTATTTTTTAAATTTTATTTATTTACTAGCAAGCTGGTCTCGCTTTGCTCGACATTTTTATTTCTAAGAGAGACAAAACTCAAATAGAATTTGAAAATCCATGAAAATATTTTAAAGACTTGGTCTTCACTAACTGACAAAGAAACAGATAACAGATTTGGTGTCCAGTTCAAAGTGTGACATGATATATTTAAAAATTTGAGAGTTGAATTTTGTATTTTACATGAGTTATTATTTGTACAAACATGGTGCAAATTAATTCATGATTTGTTAAAATTTTTTAGTGGCTAGCTAGTTAAAATGGGATATTGTGATTTCACAAGACTGTCTTAGAAGTGATCATTTCAAAATGTTCAATTTGAAAAATGTGCACTTAGAGAAAATATAAAAATAAAGTGTTGCATATTGATATTTATCTGTTTCTATATATATTTATTGTGAGAAATCATTAAGATAATCAGTGTTTCCACAAAGATAAATATCATTAATTATTAATAATAACATAGAGTTAATAATAATAATATTAATAACTGGGATTTATATAGCGCTTTTCTAAGTACCCAAAGTCGCTTTACATGTAGAACCCATCATTCACACCTGGTGGTGGTAAGCTACTTTCATAGCCACAGCTGCCCTGGGGTAGACTAACGGAAGTGTGGCTGCAATTTGCGCCAACGGCCCCTCCGACCACCACCTATCATTCATCATTCAATTCACCGGTGTGAGTGGCACCTGGGGCAAAGGGTGAAGTGTCCCGCCCAAGGACACAACGGCAGCGATTTTTGGATGAGGCGGGGAGCGAACCTGCAACCCTCAGGTTTCTGGCACGGTTGCTCTACCCACTACGCCATGCCGCCCCATGTTAGTTAAAGGAGTTAAAGGTAAATTGAGCAAATTGGCTATTTCTGGCAATTTGTTTAAAGGGGAACATTATCACAATTTCAGAATTGTTAAAACCATTAAAAATCAGTTCCCAGTGGCTTATTATATTTTTCGAAGTTTTTTTCAAAATTTTACCCATCATGCAATATCCCCAAAGAAAGCTTCAAAGTGCCTAAATTTAACCATCGTTCTAAACACGCGTCCATTTTCCTGTGACGTCACATAGTGAAGCCAACACAAAGAAACATGGCGGAAAGAACAGCAAGCTATAGCGACATTAGCTCGGATTCAGACTCGGATTTCAGCGGCTTAAGCGATTCAACAGATTACGCATGTATTGAAACGGATGGTTGTAGTGTGGAGGCAGTTAGCGAAAACGAAATTGAAGAAGAAACTGAAGCTATTGAGCCATATCGGTTTGAACCGTATGCAAGCGAAACCGACACGACAGCCAGCGACACGGGAGAAAGCGAGGACGAATTCGGCGATCGCCTTCTCACCAACGATTGGTATGTGTTTGTTTGGCATTAAAGGAAACTAACAATTATGAACTAGGTTTACAGCATATGAAATACATTTGGCAACAACATGCACTTTGAGAGTGCAGACAGCCCAATTTCCATCAAATAATATATTCTGTAGACATACCCTCATCCGCGCTCTTTTCCTGAAAGCTGATCTGTCCAGTTTTGGAGTTGATGTCAGCAGGCCAGGGAAGCTAGGGTCGATAGGGGGTTTAGCTCGCTCGTCTGCGGGAACAAACTGCCGCCATTGCTTGCCGTGCTACCGAGGTCCTTTGTCCCTGAATTGCTCACACACTCCGGCAGATTCAATGGGGGTCTGGCGGCAGATTTCTTTGACTTTATCGTTGGAAATGCATCTGCTTTGAGTGTCGCAGGATATCCACACATTCTTGCCATCTCTGTCGTAGCATAGCTTTCGTCGGTAAAGTGTGCGGAACAAACGTCCAATTTCTTGCCACTTTCGCATCTTTGGGCCACTGGTGCAACTTGAATCCGTCCCTGTTCGTGTTGTTACACCCTCCGACAACACATCGACGAGGCATGATGTTTCCAAGGTACGGAAAACAGTCGAAAAAACGGAAAATAACAGAGCTGATTTGACTCGGTGTTTGTGAAAATGGCGGATTGCTTCCCGATGTGACGTCACGTTGTGACGTCATCGCTCCGAGAGCGAATATTAGAAAGGCGTTTAATTCGTCAAAATTCACCCATTTAGAGTTCGGAAATCGGTTAAAAAAATATATGGTCTTTTTTCTGCATTATCAAGGTATATATTGACGCTTACAAAGGTCTGGTGATAATGTTCCCCTTTAATGGAAAACCGTACGTTTTTACCACTGCAACCGTAAACCGGAATGGATTATCAAAAACCTTACTCATTACGGAAAAACTGTAGTTGTTGGCAGGTATGGCAAAGAGAAGGATCAAGACTTTAACACACATTGTAGGTCAGAAAAAACAAAGAAAAACGGAATATTTTTTTAAACATTGTTACAGAGATAAAAAAGACGGATTTCCGACTATAGACGGAAAAATCACATGCCTGGGACAAGAGAAAGCATCCAGCAAAAAAGAACGAAACCAAGAGATTAATCAAACGGGAGTAAATATTGGAGTTCCTTTTGGACAGTGGAGAGATGTTCAAGAAGGAAATAATTTAAACAGATTAACATGATTTTTCCATATTTTCATGTGTATATTAATGTCGTGGTGTGCTTAGTTTTACAGTAACTTCCTTGTAATATCAATAAACAAACTCAAGATGGACATTTGTTCATCTGTAATTTAACCAACTGTTTATTTCACAAACATTTTAAAAATATATTATAAAGATATCACGTAACTAGAAAAATATATATTGTTACCGATAAACAGCCTCTTAGTCAATTATGTAAATTAGATGACAGTAGTTAAATAGCGAACTGCACTTGTCTATTAAATTTTGCCTCCTTATGTGATAAATAGAAAAAGAAAAAAAAATTGTACGAGCACAAAACGATAGATACATGTGTGTGCTATTCAAATTTTTGTATTTTTGGTATTTAGTGTATTAGATTCAGCAACTAGTGTTTGGATCCCACTGTACGCAATATCTGAAGAGCATGGAAAAAAGCATTTCACTGTGGTGTACTCTGCATGTGACGAATAAAACCTTGAACCTTGAACCTTGAGCTTGTCTCACATAGGGATTGTGAATTGTTACCGAGAATGCAAAATGTCCCCAAAAATGTCCAGTTCCTCTTTATTACTACTGCCCTGCTGCCTTTAATATTAATTTAATTATTAATATAATTTAATAATTGCAGTTCAGTGGGAGACACTGCAAATGTTTTATGGATTTTTTTTTTTTTGGTGTGCAAATAAAAATCGTTTAAATGTATTAAAATTATTCTGTCTTACTTTCAACCTCTTGACAATGTTCCTCCACTCAGTAAAGTTATCCTAAGTGTTACTTCATGTCAATGATGAAACAGTTTGTAAAGATGTTGTATTCCACAAATATATTCTACAGTAGTGATGACTATAATGAGCTCATAAATACAGTAAACACAGAACTAAACATAGTAAAAAAAAAAATATGGATGGACACAAATAAATCATCCTTGAATATAAATAAAACTAAGATAGTGATGTTTGCAAATCGCAACATAACGTCGGAACAGAAAATAAGTATTGATGGTACCCAATTGAAATCGTAAATAAGAATACATTTTTGGGAGTAATAATTGACAGTAAACTATCATGGAAACCCCATGTCAGACACATTAAAACAAAAATCTCCAAAAGCCTCTCAATTATAAACAAAGCAAAACTATACCTTAATGAAAATGCACTCTGTACTCTATACTGCAGCTTGGTACTCCCATACCTTACATATTGTGTCGAAGTATGGGGGAATACTTACCACAACACAATTCATCCTCTGATCATATTACAGAAAAGAGCAGTGCGGATCATTCACAACGTTGTTTTTTTTAGAAGAAACTCATAATCTGTTTATGCAATCAAAGTGGCTCGAAATTTGATGATCTTGTTAAATATAATACATCAATCTTATATAAAGCATTTAACAAATTATTGCCGCGTAATCTACAACATTTTTTTAGAACACGAGTGCAGGCTCATAACTTGAGAGGCTTTTTGGTTATTGGCTGCAAACTCCCATCCCTCCAGGACCTGTTCTCCTCCAGAACCAGGAGGTGTGTGGGTCGGATCACAGCTGACTCTTCTCACCCTGGACACAAACTATTCTCCCCTCTCCCCTCAGGCAGGAGACGACGGTCCATCCAGACCCACACCTACCCCAACCTGAACAGTTTTTTCCCCTCGGCCATCAGGCACATGAACAATAACAAGATCTGATAGCTCAGTTACAGTTCATGTTATTCTATTCTGTGTTATATGTGTTTTATGTTGCACGATTGCACCAAGTAAAATTCCTATTTTGTGAACCTGTTCTCAAACAATGGCAATAAAAACTATTCTGATTCTTTGGATATTTCTCATTGCCGAGAGCTCAAACCACTCGTAAACGTTTTTGTGTGTCTGTATGCGGAGTAAAACTCTGGAACAAATTGGACTTACAACACAAGCAGTGCCAAACTATTAATCGATTTAAACTGTTACACAAACATCGGGTCTGGTTAAAATATAGAGATGAAGGTCTTTAAATTGACCTGCTGTTGTACTCTGTCTCAAAGTGTTAACATGTGCTCAATGTTTCATTACCATTGTTGCTATGTTGTCTATTACCATTGTTGGTACAGTATGTTCATTCTTCCTACATTGTTGCTACAAATTATTGTTACAGTGTAATAATTATTTTTACCTGTCCTGTAGTAATGCCACCATGATACAACATTTGTATTATAATCCTTAAATAAAGTAACAGTGAAACTCAATGTATTAATAATCACTGAATTGAGAACTGGGGGTGGGAGGATTAAATAAGTTATCTTCTTCCCACTCCCTTTCAGGCAAAACTGGATCATCATGCTTACATACTGTACATTACCTTTTACAATATCCATCCATCCATTTTCTACCGCTTGTCCCTTTTTTGGGGTCGCTGGAGCCTATCTCAGCTGCTTCGGGCGGAAGGCGGTGTACACCCTGGACAAGTCGCCACCTCATCACAGGGCCAACACAGATAGACAGACAACATTCACACTCTAGGGCCAATTTAGTGTTGCCAATCAACCTATACCTTTTGCAATATATTAATTTTTATTATGTGTTGTCTACCTTGTACTTTTTTTAATTTATGTATATGTCATTGCCTGAAATAAATGAATAAATGAAAAATGAACAAACCTGTTCTGTGTAACAACTTGATGCCTCTTGAAAACCGCCCAGTAAATGAGTCTTTTTCTTGCCCTGATGTGGGATCAGAGCCGAGCACGTCGTTGGGGTTTGTGCAGCCCTTTGAGACATTTGTGATTAAGGGCTGTATAAATAAATAAATATGTGTTGGCCCTGTGATTTTTAGACCTCCACCCCAGATCACACCTCACTCCTACCCACTTCTCCAAAGTGGGCTGGCTCAGGGTGGAGGACAGAGTAAAACAACTTGCACTGAGCCTAGTCTATAAAATTCGCTACACCTCCCTGATACCGAACTACATGTCAAACTACTTCCTTAACGTAAATGACCGCCATAACCACAACACCAGGGGGAGCTCCACTAACCACGTTAAACCCAGATTTCGATCTAACAAAGGTCTTAACTCATTCTCTTTCTATGCCACATCAATGTGGAATGCGCTCCCAACAGGTGTAAAAGAAAGGGCATCTCTATCCTCCTTCAAAACCGCAATAAAAGTACACCTCCAGGCAACGTCAACCCTAAACTGACACCCTCCCCGGATTGTAAATACCGTATTTTTCGGACTATAAGTCGCAGTTTTTTTCATAGTTTGGCCGGGCTCCAGTGAGACTTATAGATGTTTTTTTCCTTTTTTACTATGCATTTTCGGCAGGTGCAACTTATACTCCGGTGCGACTTAAACTCCAAAAAATATGGCAATCAAATGTAAATAATCAAATGTATATACTTTTTCTTCTGCTTTCTGATCTCTCTCTGTCTCTATGTCCACTACTTGCTGTCCATATCCTACCAAGTCAGACCTACACTGTTTCAATGTCCATTTCTCTGTTCTCAATTGTTGATGACTGAAGTGATGATAACAACCAAACCTACCCCCCCACCCCCCAGATTGTAAATAATGTAAATAATTCAATGTATATACTCTGATGATTATCTTGTGTGATGACTGTATTATGAAAATAGTATATATCTGTATCATGAATCAATTTAAGTGCACCCCGACTTAAACAAGTTGAAAAACTTATTCGGGTGTTACCATTTAGTAGCGACTTGTCCAGGGTGTACACCGCCTTCCGCCCGAATGCAGCTGAGACAGGCTCCAGCAACCCCCGCGATCCCAAAAGGGACAAGCAGTAGAAAATGGATGGATGATTAGTAATTCTCCTCTTTTGTTGTAATAAGTTCCTCGTCGTACTCTGCTATCTTTCTTTCTAATATTACAAATATGTATTCCACAGCCGCAGTTAGTCGCTGAGTCACCAACCCTTTCAGCATTTGTATTTTACACATTTTCACACAATCACAACAGTTTATACTCACACTTGTGTCTGTTTAGCGACGTGTTGATGACTTCTGGCTCTCTTTGTTAGCAGCTAGCAAGCTAAGCTAACTAGCAGGCTAGATTAGCCTCAGAAGCTTCAATGTTCACTGAGTCGAGTCACGTTCATCCTGACACAAATAATGAATAAAGTTTAGTTTGGCACGCCATAGGCAAATACGTACAAACATAAAAATAAAGGAATAAACGCAGACTTAAACACCACACTGCTCTGTTGACTTTCAAGAGACGATTGCTGGCAGAATACAATGTAAGACCTGCCCGCGCATGCGCAAAGTGTAGCTGCGTCTTTCCCTGTCGAATTTTTTTCCAGAACATTTAATTTGCATGCGAACACGGCATTGCAATTTATGCAGCCCAATCACTGCATAAATGTATACAACAGAGAATAGAACAAAATCTGAAAATAAAAAAAGGTAATACAAAGAACTCTAAAAAGGTGAAAGCATTTTCACCAGTTTCACACAAAAAAAAATCTTAAAATGTGTGCATTTTAGGTGGTCAACTTTTAAAGAAACTTTAATTCAATTTAAAGTGTTTTTTTTATTAATTATTTTTGGTGGGATTTTTAGGTATTTACATTTATATACAAGTCATTCTGCAAGGCGCGTTAGTGTCGTCATAGTCAGGAATTCCTTCGAAAAAGAATCGTATTGTCCACAACTAAAGTGGCCAATGCGGGAACTACAGGCAGACACATGAAGATGGCCCTTTTGCAAGATTAACGAACAAACCATACTAGAAGAAAAGCTATCGACGGCGAGTGAACAGAACGGAACTCGTACTTTTAGTTCAAGAACCGAAGTAAAGAGAAATACACTACCAACCTGCAACACCTGCATTTTTTGATTGAATTGCAGCGAGCAATATTGACCACAAGATGAAGCCATAGCACAAACTAAAAGAGTCCTTCAAAGCTGAATAAAACATGACATACACAAACGCATAGGCGCCGATCCCGTGGGTGCTTCGGGGCCATGCCAGGTCATGCAGGGTCCATGACCGCTGACATCCCTGGTGGTTGATGTAGGCAACTAGGGTTGAATTGTCGCTCTGAACCAACAACATGCTTTCCCCGAATCACGGTACAGAAAAACATCAAGGCCCGGTACACTGCCTTCAGCTCAAGCAGGACGATGCAAGACCCCCTCCAAAAAGGACTACACCAGCCGCAGGCCGGATAGTGGTCCCATAGAGCCCCTCGGCCTGCTTCTGAGGCGTCCATAATGACGGTACCCCCTTAAAGGCCTACTGAAACCCACTACTACCGACCACGCAGTCTGATAGTTTATACATCAATGATGCAATCTTAACATTGCAACACATGCCAATACGGCCGGGTTAGCTTACTAAAGTGCAATTTTAAATTTCGCGCGAAATATCCTGCTGAAAACGTCTCGGTATGATGACGCCTGCGCGTGACGTCACGGATTGTAGAGGACATTTTGGGACAGCATGGTGGCCAGCTATTAAGTCGTCTGTTTTCATCGCAAAATTCCACAGTATTCTGGACATCTGTATTGGTGAATCTTTTGCAATTTGTTCAATGAACAATGGAGACAGCAAAGAAGAAAGCTGTAGGTGGGAAGCGGTGTATTGCGGCAAGTGTTGTGCCGGATAACGCACCCCCGCCGTAGAATGCACCTCCTGACTATTGTGCCGGATAACACAACCGGTGTTTCATTGTTTACATTCCTGAAAGATGACAGTCAAGCTTTACCATTGGCCTGTGGAGAACTGGGACAACAGAGACTCTTATCAGGAGGACTTTGAGTTGGATATGCAGATGCGGTACCGTGAGTACGCATGCAGCTGCGGCTTCCAAACATTTGATCGCTTGCCCGTACGTGCGTGCCGCTATGTGCATGTCACGTACGTAACTTTGGGGACTTTGGGGAAATTTATGTGCTGTATGAACTTTGGGGAGGTGAACGGTACTTTGGGCTGTGGGATTGAGTGTGTTGTGCAGGTGTTTGAGTTGTATTGGCGGGTTATATGGACGGGAGGGGGGAGGTGTTTGTTATGCGGGATTAATTTGTGGCATATTAAATATAAGCCTGGTTGTGTTGTGGCTAATAGAGTATATATGTCTAGTGTTTATTTACTGTTTTAGTCATTCCCATCTGAATATCAGGTCCCACCCGCCTCTCACAGCATCTTCCCTATCTGAATCGCTCCCACTGCCCTCTAGTCCTTCACTCTCACTTTCCTCATCCACAAATCTCGTGCCTGGCAAGCCATGGCAGCAGCAACCCCAGGGGCACGATCTGGGATGCTTCCGTCATGAGAGCCCAACAGCCAGGCTTTACAATTATGTGTTTTCCGACATTTAAATGTATCAAGGTGCCTCTTCTTCCTCGCGGTGTCTTTCCCCGAGCGGCGTCATGTCCAGCTCATCCTCTGCCTGCTGACCGCCTCGGCCAGGGGGCATTAAGGGAGTGGAAAAATGTCGCCATTGCTGTCCTGTGACATGGTCTGGCATGCCAAGACAATCACTCGGCAGAAAAAAAAAACGTGGATAAAGCCTCAGGTAGCATACAACCTCGCGGTTGCAGCAGCTCCTCTCTGCTCAAAAAGTAAGTTCTTCAAGAACAGGAGGTACTTCCTGTGGTCTCAGTGTACAGAAATGTGGAAGTATGCGTCTCGCATATCCACTATAGTGAACCAGTCCAAGTGTATGCTGTGTCGTTCCAGTAAACTCCTTCTCGGTTATTCCAGTCTTTTTTAACAGGTCCCACTGATCGTAAGATAAGTAAATCATCCCAGGTTCATACCAAGAGCAACAACAATAAGCTATAAGGGTTTAGCTCCTTGTGCAGTACTAACTGGGTTACACTGTTCAGTTGTACTGAATGTAGCGAGACGGCCTCGACACAGTAGGCTGTGAATACCTGATTGAGTCTCCCTCTCCCCTGACTTAAAGTCTTGTGTGCACCACTGAGTAACTAGGGTTCCAACACCTCGTATTCATGAATTTTATGGAAATCACTTGTATTTTTTTTCTTATTTGTGCTATATTTTATTTAGTTGGATATATTATACATTTAGGCCAACTGCATATATATTTTTGTATCTTCATAAATAGGTTTTACTCGCATTCTTACTATTTGTACCCGTTTTATTTATACTTTACAGCGTCCCCCAGAAAGTGCCCTCTGCATCAGGGATTATATTGGTCATGAATGTGGGAGTGTGTTGGGTCAGCATCCTGGTGGCCGTGGTCTTATGACCTCCTGGCGCAGAGGGCTCGTGATAGTGTTTTTTCACCTGGCTCCTCCTTTCTTTAGCCATGTGGTTGTGCATGTCTGCTTGATAGGGGAGGAGGGTCATCGGGGCTTTAAATGTATGAAAAAAGCTTCACAACTCAAATATGTGGTGTTGTCAAAAAGTCAGAGTTAACAACATTTAGACAGTTTATTTAAAATCCTGCAGCGTCATTTGGTTGATGGTTTCACTTTTAAGAACGCATTTTCTCACAAGTGTGTGTTCTAATGTGTAATTTCAACTATATTTTCGTACAAAACCTTCAGCACAGATTTAGCAGACTGTATTGACAAGTTTTCTTTCAAAACACTACGAACAGACAAAAAGTTTTTCTCCAGTGTGTGTTCGCATGTGTCTTTTCAAATGAGTATTTTGTGCAAAACCTTTACCGCAGCTTGTACAGACAAAGCGTTTTTCTCCAGTGTGTGTTCTCATGTGTCTTTTCAAATCGCTATTTTGTACAAAACCTTTACCACATTTCGAACACATTAATTTTTTTTCACCAGTGTGTGTCGTCATGTGTTTTTTCAAATGGTGATTTTGTGTAAAACTTTTACCACAGTTTGAACAGATAAAAGTTTTTTCACCAGTGTGTATTCTCATGTGTAATTTCAACGTATCATTTCGTACAAACCCTTTACCACAGATTGAACAAATGAAATATTTTTCACCTGTGTGTGTTCTCGTGTGTGTGTTCAAAAAACTATTTCGTGTAAAACCTTTACCACAGATTGAACAGGAAAAAGGTTTTTCTCCAGTGTGTGTTCTCATGTGTGTTTTCAAATCACCATTTTGTCTAAAACTTTTGCCACACCTTGAACAGGAAAATGGTTTCTCACCAGTGTGTATTCTCATGTGTGGTTTCAGATTACGACGGTGATTAAATGTTTTGCCACAGTGAGAACATTCAAAGAGTGTGTTGTCAGTGTGACATGTTGTGTCAGCTTCAGAATCTTCATCATCAGTGTCAGCAGAGTGTGACGTCATGTCATCACTATCTGATAGTGGAGCTAAGAGCTTGTCTGCTTGTGATCCTCCACAGTGGTCTCCATCAGCTTCTGTTGTCATGTGTTGAGTTGAGCTGCTGCTTGGAGGCTCCACCTCTCTCTTCTCCTCACTTTCACTTTTGACCTCATCATCTTCACTCTTCACAATGGCACCAGTCAATGGCATTTTGGGGTCATCAACCTCCTCCAGTCCTTCATGTTGCTCTCCATTCTGACTGATGCTGTGTTCTTCTTCTTCCTCTTTAACGTGTGGGGTCTGTAGCTCCTCCTCTTCCTCATTAAAGTGGGTGAGCTTTGGCTCTTCTTCCTCTTTAACGTGTGGGGTCTGTAGCTCATTAATTTCCTCTTTAATGTGGGGGGGCTGTATCTCCTCATTTTCCTCTTTAACGTGGGTGGGCTGAAGCTTCTCAACTTCCTTTTTAATATGGAGGGGCTGTGGTTTCTCCTGCGCCATCTTGGAGGTCCACTCCTGCCGCTCAGGGAGAAGATGTTTCTCACAGACGTCTGCAGGACACAAGAAGACAAACACGTTTTAGAAAAGTCCTGCTCAGTCACATGATACATTGCTGCACCAGCATATTTTCCGATAAGAATAAAATAAATATATTTTTTTCTTATCGGAAAAAAAAAATAAAAAAATAAAAAAATAAATAAATATATTTTTTTCTCCTCTTGCTTTTTTCTCCGGCTTACTTTTTGCCCCAGGAGCTTCAAAGTATATTGTGTGGCTATTTATTTTAGTTATTAAAAGAAAAAAAACGTGGTTAAAAGATTTTAGTGTGCATATAAGTGTTTTTGAGCACATTCAACAATATTGCATTAATAATGGTAATTCTGATCATTTTAGTCACAATGACTTTATTTAGCTATTGTATTTATTGTTTTGGTTGTGTATATTTAAGGGTCCCCCTCTTACTCCTTAACATTATACACATATAAATTTTGCTAGGAGTAAGATGCAGTCTCATTTGAATTGTCATTTTTAGGCCATTACGCCAGGCCTAGTATGTCTTAGGCAAGGCAAGGCAACTTTATTTGTATAGCACTTTTCATACACAGGGCAGACTCAAAGTGCTTCACAGACAACAAAGTGAAATGAAAGAAAATAAAAGCAAAATTAAAATGCAGACAATAAAAATAAAAACAGTGCAGACGTTAAAAGTTGAAAGATTAAAAGATTTAGCTGAAAGCTAAGGTGCACATAAAAGTTTTCAGTCTAGTTTTAAAAGTAGTCAGAGTTGGGGAAAGTCTGACATCTTCAGGAAGTTTATTCCAGCTATTTGTTGCATAGTGACTGAATGATGCTCTCCCTTGATTTGAGTTTACTCTGGGAACCGCTAACAGATTGGTCTCAGAAGATCTTAGTGATCTTCTGAGATCACTAAGGGACGGCGTGGCGCAGTGGGAGAATGGCCGTGCGCAACCCGAGGGTCCCTGGTTCAATCCCCACCTAGTACCAACCTCGTCATGTCCGTTGTGTCCTGAGCAAGACACTTCACCCTTGCTCCTGATGGGTGCTGGTTAGCGCCTTGCATGGCAGCTCCCTCCATCAGTGTGTGAATGTGTGTGTGAATGAGTAAATGTGGAAGTAGTGTCAAAGCGCTTTGAGTACCTTGAAGGTAGAAAAGCGCTATACAAGTACAACCCATTTATTTATCATTTATCTAGAGGGCTTATATAGTGGGAGCATATCAGTGATATACTTCGGCCCTAGACCATGAAGTGTTTTATATGTGAGCAGGAGGATTTTGAAATCAATTCTCTGATGTATAGGGAGCCAATGTAAGGATTTAAAAATTATATTAATATTATATGATATTATATTAATGTTCATCTATAAAAACACCAATGTTAAATGTCAATTATTTTCATGTTGCTGCTGAGACTTAAACAAGCCCTCTCAAACCAGGGGACTTTATTTAAAAAAAAATTATTTTGTGTTTTTGTTAGCTAATAAAGTGAGCTTAGCGAGATGTTTTTTTAAAAGAAAATTGGGAATTATTTTTGACTTTTCTTATATCATTTTCCAAGGCTTTTTCTTTTTTCTTATCTCAAAACACCTCTAAAGTTGTGATCCTATTATGCAAGACCTACTTTTTGTACTTGTTGGTACCTGTTTTTGGTGTATTTGGGAAAGTCTCGAAAATTTTAAATCAAGGCATGGTGAGATATTTTCATGTATGGGTTAGTTTATGGGCCAAACTATATCGGGATCTGATTTTTGATCCTTATCATCCAGCTCTACACTAATGTTATCAATCGGGCTGTGTTTAATTGAGCGTTACAGTCAGTCTTATGATGGCATTGTGTTATATGTATGTGTCCACATGTGTACGTTGTTTGAGTCTTAATAATGAAATTGTAATAAATAAGACATTGAGTGTGAATGTTGTCTGTCTATCTGTGTTGGCCCTGTAATGAGGTGGTGACTTGCCCTGGGTGTACCCCGCCTATACCGCCCGAATGCAGCTGAGATAGGCTCCAGCACCCCCCTTGACCCCGAAAGGGACAAGCGGTAGAAAATGGTAAATGGGTTATACTTGTATAGCGCTTTTCTACCTTCAAGGTACTCAAAGCGCTTTTGACACTATTTCCACATTCACACACTGATGGCGGAAGCTGCCATGCAAGGCCCTAACCACGACCCGTCAGGAGCAAGGGTGAAGTGTCTTGCCCTAGGACACAACAAACGTGACGAGGTTGGTAGAAGGTGGGGATCTAACCAGGAACCCTCAGGTTGCTGGCATTGCCACTCTCCAAACCGCGCCACGCCGTCCCAAAATGGATGGATTTAATTATTATATTTTTGTTTGCAGATTAAAACTCGTTTACCAATTATACTATCTTACTTTTAGATGACAATACTTCTCCACTCAGTAAAGTTATTCCAAGTATTCTTTCATGTCAATGATGAAACATAAAGTTAGTAAAGATGTGAGAGTAAGAAGTAATCAAACCTGTTCTGTGTAACACAACTTGATGCTTCTAGAAAACAGCGTCCAGTAGTTGACGTTGTCGCTAGTTCTCCTCTTTTGGTGGAGAAAGTTCCTTCTCGTGCTGTACTATCTTTCTAACACTACACATATTTCTTCCACAGCCGCACTTAGTCGCTAATTCACCAACACTCAGCATTCGTATTTTACACATGATCACTTTACACTCACACTTTTGTCTGCTTAGCGATGTGTGGCTAAGTTAGCAGCTAGCAAGCTAAGCTAACTAGCAGGCTAGATTAGCCTCAGAAGCTTCAAAGTTCACAGAGTCGAGTTCATTCTGACACAAAGAATAAATAAGGTTTAGTTTGTCACACCTTAGACGAATAAGTACAAACGTAAACAAATGAAGGAATTAACGCAGACTTAATGACCACACTGCTCTGTTAGCGTTAACGAGACGATTGGTACCAGAGCCAAATTTCATGAACAGTGCGCATGTGCAAAGGTGCAGCCAACGTCACTTCCTGTTGACATTTTTTTACCTCTTCTTTTTGCAGAACAGTATTTGCAAGCAAATTTACACATTACAATTTACAATTAATAAGCGCAGTCATTGCACAAAAATGGGAGCAATATAAAAGTCTATACAGAGAAAGGGGACAATATGTGAGAATTAACAATTACTTAGTCTTAGACTTTGATTGATTGATTGAGACTTTTATTAGTAGATTGCACAGTACAGTACATATTCCGTACAATTGACCAGTAAATGGTAACACCCGAATAAGTTTTTCAACTTGTTTAAGTCGGGGTCCACGTTAATGAATTCATCAATTCAACTTTAATGATCCACAAGGGAAATTGCTCCACACAGTAGCTCAGTTACAAATGATGGAAATGATAAGGATGGAAAGGATTGTGCACACTAGGGCACAAAAAGAGGACGAAAACAAAAGGTATAAAGTAGACTAAGAATGTACCATAGTAGCAATATAAAATATAACATAGCACGGCGGATCAGGGGTTAGTGTATGTGCCTCACAATACGAAGGTCCTGAGTTCAATCCCGGGCTCGGGATCTTTCTGTGTGGAGTTCGCATGTTCTCCCCGTGACTGCGTGGGTTCCCTTCGGGTACTCCGGCTTCCTCCCACCTCCAAAGACATGCACCTGGGGATAGGTTGATTGGCAACACTAAATTGGCCCTAGTGTGTGAATGTGAGTGTGAATGTTGTCTGTCTATCTGTGTTGGCCCTGTGATGAGGTGGCGACTTGTCCAGGGTGTACCCCGCCTTCCGCCCGAATGCAGCTGAGATAGGCTCCAGCGACCCCGAACGGGACAAGTGGTAGAAATGGATGGATGGATAGATATATACAGGATACAGTACGGGCCAAAAGTTTGGACACACCTTCTCCTCATCAAAAGTGTTTTCTTTATTTTCATGACTATTTACATTGTAGATTGTCACTGAAGGCATCAAAACTATGAATGAACACATGTGGAGTTATGTACTTAACAAATAACTGGAAACATGTTTTATATTCTAGTTTCTTCAAAATAGTCACTCATTGCTCTGATTACTGCTTTGCACACTCTTAGCATTCTCTAAATGAGCTTCAAGCACACTTGTAAAGTGAAAACCATGTCAGGTGACTACCTCTTGAAGCTACCATCTCAAAGAGATTGTGTTCTGAGTGTCGAGTTGAACATTGGTTACAATAGTAAAAACACATACCAGAAGCAGGCAGCAGTCAACAAATACATATTGGATTGTAATAGGTCAAATAGTAGGCTATTTTGTTACTCAAAAGGATCATTTGGATCATTGTGCACATGGGTGAGTGAGGACACTTTCCATTTTGCTCTACTTGTCTGGGTTCGTCCACACATGTCCCTTTATCATGTCCTAATTCTACCTCAAGATCTTCTCTCAGATGGACATGCTCAGAAAATGGCACTTCTATCCATCTATCGATTTTCTACCGCTTGTTCCTTTTGGGGTCACAGGGGGTGCTGGAGCCTATCTCAGTCACATTCGGGCTGACAAGTGGACAAGTCCCCACCTCATCGCAAGGCAAACACAGATAGACAGACAACATTCACACTCACGTTCACACACTAGGCCCAATTTAGTGTTGCCAATCAACCCACTTCCATGTCTTTGGAGGTGGGAGGAAGCCGGAGTACCCGAAGGGAACCCACCCAGTCACGGGGAAACTCCAACACAGAAAGACCCCGAGCCCGGGGATCGAACCCAAGACCTTCATATTGTGAGGCACATGCACTAACCCCTTTTCCACCGTGCTGCCCATGTACAACGTTCTATAGAACTGAATGGGGTGTATTTCCAAAACTACCCAGTAGATGGTATCGTTACTCTACTAGTCAGTGCACTTGAACTGCTGTCAACAACTTCATTGATAGCCCTTGTAAAGTGCACGTCTACATTTCCTTTTTCTTACCAAAAAATGTGCATTATTCATTCCCCCCAGGATTCCGCAGGCTTATTTTCTGATTGTTGCATCATAAAATGCTTGAATTTGCTGCAAAGGTTGCGATTTTTTGAGGCCACTTTTTAATCGATAAAATTTAATCAGCTTGTGATTTTATGAATTTGTTATCAATGATTTCAGTGTTCCGTGTAAATTCAATCTTTAAAAAAAAAAAGCACAGGTTTTCAACAAAAATTGGAAACTGAATACAGTATTGATGTTTTACTCGATTTATACCACACAAACATGAACATACATGCTAGATGGCAGTAAAAGCACATACTCTGAGCTAATTTTCAAATCACTGTATTGTTTCAATTCATTCTAACTAATACTTACCTTACCTTAGACGAGGGGTCAGCAACCCGCGGCTCTTTAGCGCTGTCCTAGTGGCTCCCTGGAGCTTTTTAAAAAATTTATGAAAATGAAACAATATGGGTTAAAAATATCTTTTTTGTTTTAATATGGTTTCTGTAGGAGGACAAATATGACACAAACCTTCCTAATTGTTAGAAAGCCCACTGTTTTAATATGTGTGTGTTTATGCCTCACTAATGAGAGTATTTGTTAAGCGCTGTTTTGACTTACTAATTTCGGCTGTCCTTGAACTCACCGTAGTTGTGTGGACTGTGACGCAACAGTTTGTTTACATGTATAACTTTCTCTGATGCTGCCACAGTAAGACGTGTTTTATGCCACTCCTTCTTTGTCTCATTTTGTCTACCAAACATTTTATGCTGTGAGTGAATGTACAAACCCCATTTCCATATGAGTTGGGAAATTAAGTTAGATGTAAATATAAACGGAATACAATGATTTGCAAATCCTTTTCAACCCATATTCAGTTGAATATGCTACAAAGACAACATATTTGATGTTCAAACTGATAAACTTTTTTTTTTTTGCAAATAATCATTAACTTTAGAATTTGATGCCAGCAACAAGTGACAAAGAAGTTGGGAAAGGTGGCAATAAATACTGATAAAGTTGAGGAATGCTCATCAAACACTTATTTGGAACATCCTACAGGTGAACAGGCAAATTGGGAACAGGTGGGTGCCATGATTGGGTATAAAAGTAGATTCCATGAAATGCTCAGTCATTCACAAACAAGGATGGGGCGAGGGTCACCACTTTGTCAACAAATGCGTGAGCAAATTGTTGAACAGTTTAAGAAAAAACTTTCTCAACCAGCTATTGCAAGGAATTTAGGGATTTCACCATCTACGGTCCGTAATATCATCAAAGGGTTCAGAGAATCTGGAGAAATCACTGCATGTAAGCAGCTAAGCCCGTGACCTTTGATCCCTCAGGCTGTACTGCATCAACAAGCGACATCAGTGTGTAAAGGATATCACCACATGGGCTCAGGAACACTTCAGAAACCCACTGTCAGCAACTACAGTTGGTCGCTACATCTGTAAGTGCAAGTTAAAACTCTCCTATGCAAGGCGAAAACCGTTTATCAACAACACCCAGAACCGCCGTCGGCTTCGCTGGGCCTGAGCTCATCTAAGATGGACTGATACAAAGTGGAAAAGTGTTCTGTGGTCTGACGAGTCCACATTTCAAATTGTTTTTAGAAACTGTGGACGTCGTGTCCTCCGGACCAAAGAGGAAAAGAACCATCCGGATTGTTATAGGCGCAAAGTTGAAAAGCCAGCATCTGTGATGGTATGGGGGTGTATTAGTGCCCAAGACATGGGTAACTTACACATCTGTGAAGGCGTCATTAATGCTGAAAGGTACATACAGGTTTTGGAGCAACATATGTTGCCATCCAAGCAACGTTACCATGGACGCCCCAGCTTATTTCAGCAAGACAATGCCAAGCCACATGTTACATCAACGTGGCTTCATAGTAAAAGAGTGCGGGTACTAGACTGGCCTGCCTGTAGTCCAGACCTGTCTCCCAATGAAAATGTGTGGCGCATTATGAAGCTTAAAATACCACAACGGAGACCCCCGGACTGTTGAACAACTTAAGCTGTACATCAAGCAAGAATGGGAAAGAATTCCACCTGAGAAGCTTAAAAAATGTGCCTCCTCAGTTCCCAAACATTTACTGAGTGTTGTTAAAAGGAAAGGCCATGTAACACAGTGGTGAACATGCCCTTTCCCAACTACTTTGGCACGTGTTGCAGCCATGAAATTCTAAGTTAATTATTATTTGCAAAAAAAAATAAAGTTTATGAGTTTGAAGATCAAATATATTGTCTTTGTAGCATATTCAACTGAATATGGGTTGAAAAGGATTTGCAAATAAATAAATAAATGATAAATGGGTTGTACTTGTATAGCGCTTTTCTACCTTCAAGGTACGCAAAGCGCTTTGACACTACTTCCACATTTACCCATTCACACACACACATTCACACACTGATGGAGGGAGCTGCCATGCAAGGCGCTAACCAGCAACCATCAGGAGCAAGGGTGAAGTGTCTTGCTCAGGACACAACGGACATGACGAGGTTGGTACTAGGTGGGGATTGAACCAGGGACCCTCGGGTCGCGCACGGCCATTCTCCCAAATCATTGTATTCCATTTATATTTACATCTAACACAATTTCCCAACTCATATGGAAACGGGGTTTGTACAAAGGTGAGCTTTGTTGATGTTATTGACTTGTGTGGGGTGCTTACCCGGCATATTAGGTCAGTGCATGACTGCAAGCTAATCGATGCTAACAGGCTATTTGGCTAGCTTTATGTACACATTGCATCATTATGCCTCGTTTGTAGGTATATTAGAGCTCATTTAATTTCCTTTAATTATGTCCTCTGTGTATTTAATTTATATTTGTATGTCTCACGACCCATTATCTCTATGTAATATTGGCTGCATTTCTGATAGTTGTTAGTGTGCCATGTTGTTCCAGACCACAGCAAACGTTACCCAGCCTGCAAAGATTGTAATACATCCACTAAAAGAGGACAGCCAGCGGTGTCCTTTAACTTAGACACACATATTTATACCTTTGGCCTTTCTAAGCCAGTAATTTCCAGGAGTTACCTCACCCTCTGAGAAGCTTCCGTTTTGCTAATGTTTTCCTAGGTTGTAAAAATGTGTAGAATAAATATTACATTTCCGTCAATGAAGATTTGCGTCAGCCTGCGACACATAGTCATTTTGATATTAGGCTAACATAGCTAATATAGACATTTACATCATGTTTTGCCTTCATTATAAGACTTATATAATAAGGCTGTTAATTTTTTGCTGCTCCAGACGGATTAGTTTTTTGTATTTTTGGTCCAATATGGCTCTTTCAACATTTTGGGTTGCCGACCCCTGTTCCGTTCCATCCTCTAGAGCAGTGATTTTCAACCTTTTTTGAGCCAAGGCACATTTTTTGCGTTGAAAAAATCCGGAGGCACACCACCAGCAAAAATCATTATAAAACGAAAATCAGTTGACAGTAAAAAGTCGTTGTCACAATTGTTGGATATGACTTTAAACCATAACCAAGCATGCATCACTATAGCTCTTGTCTCAAAGTAGGTGTACTGTGTACTACGCTGTGATTTATTTTGTTTTTTTGCTGGTTTCCTGTGTGTAGTTTTTTAGTTCTTGTCTTGTGCTCATATTTTGGAGGCTTTTTCTCTTTTTTTGGTATTTTCCTGTAGCAGTTTCATGTCTTCCTTTGAGCAATATTTCCCGCATCTACTTTGTTTTAGCAATCAAGAATATTTCAGTTGTTTTTATCCTTCTTTGTGGGGACATTGTTGATGTCATGTTCGGATGCACATTGTGGACGCCGTCTGTGCTCCACAGTAAGTCTTTGCTGTCGTCCAGCATTCTGTTTTTGTATACTTTGCAACCAGTTCAGTTTTAGTTTCGTTCTGCATAGCCTTCCCTAAGCTTCAATGCCTTTTCTTAGGGGCACTCACCTTTTGTTTATTTTTGGTTTAAGCATTAGTTACCTTTTTACCTGCCTGCTGCCTTCTGCTGTTTCCAACATCTACAAAGTAATTAGCTACCGGCTGCCACCTACTGATATGGAATTTAGTATTACACGGTTAGTCTGCCGAGCTCTAGACAGTACAGACACTCAACAACAACGCATCATTTGCAGACTATAATTACTGGTTTGCAAAAAATATTTTTAACCCAAATAGGTGAAATTAGATAATCTCCCACGGCACACCAGACGGTATCTCACGGCACACTAGTGTGCCACGGCACAGTGGTTGAAAAACACTGCACTAGAGGGCATCGATCCGCCAACTCCGCTACGCCAGCCCCGAGCCCGGGACGCTTTTGAGGTGAGGAGGGTTTGTCACGGGGCTAGCGACCCTGTACCGTAGAAAACGTCATGCTTCAGAAACCGCACAACTAATACTGGTATCAATTAATTATATTTACAAAAACAAACATCACCAAAGTCTTCCTTATTGCCAGCTCTGTCGTCCACAAGTTGCAGACATTCTCTGTGTATGTTTTAAACTTGAAACGTGTTTGTCCATCTTAAACATTCATTCATTTTCCAACACATTTACCCACGCACTTTAGTGAACTGTTGAGAGCAACCTATAAAGCTATTTTGTGTTTGTAAATGAGAGACTATGAGTGATTATCATCATACTTCAACATCTCTATCATGTACAGTAAATGCGGCCTCTTCGTTAGGTCAACATTGAAAATGAAAATGCATTCTTAATTGTCTAACACTGGATAAGTAAAGGTGGAATAAATATATAAATACATGTAAAAAAGGAAGTGAGGACGCCTGTGTGTTGCTAAATGTTCATATCACCTCCCATGGGGTGATCAAGGGTGATGGGTCAAATGCAGAGAATAATTTCGCCACACCTAGTGTGTGTGTTTGACAATCATTGGTACTTTAACTTTAACTCAATATACTACATTACCAAGAAGGTTTAGCACTGTAAACAGGAACAGGGAGTAGGTCTGAGCTATGTGAGAGGACAACAATTGTGAGGTTTGAGCAATAAAGAGTTGATATGTTGTTACACATTTTGAGCGCTGCTCACAGACAAATTCAATTGGCAAAAATATAAAACAAATTGCAGATTGGTTGAATTTGCATGACATGGCACGATCGTGACATCGCTAATAAATGATTAATGAGTTTTAAATATCTGTTTATTTTTCTCTTTATAGACTATGTCAGTGATTCTCAAACTGTGGTACTGAGCTCCATCCAGTGGTTTGTCAAATAATCACTTAATTAACTATATTTAAGTACAGTGTTCAATGTCCCTCCAGTATATTCAAACACAGTGGTACTGTTCAAAAGGTGTGTAATGTTACAATGGCCAAAAATTATAAACATAGTCGTTAAATAATCTGCCTTGTTTTTAATGAATATTTAGACTTATTACACTACTGTACTTTAATGTTGGTCATTATGGTGGTACTTGGAGAGCCAAGTGTTTTCTGAGGTGGTACTTGGTCAAAAAAAAAAAAAAGTTTAAGAACCACTGGACTACGTGATCCAAACAGTTTAACCAAAAGCCAGAGCTTTGTTACCTGGCTTGCAGGCAGGTGAGGCACTCTTCACTTTTCAGAGACACAGGCAGTAGTACCATGAATTGATTAACGTGGACCCCGACTTAAACAAGTTGAAAAACCTTATTCGGGTATTACCATTTAGTGGTCAATTGTATGGAATATGTACTGTACTGTGCAATCTACTAATGAAAGTCTCAATCAATCAATCAATCAGAATTTGCACCCCATTGTCCCCCCACGCTACCCTGCCCAGAAAAAAAACATGTATGTAGCAATACAGAGTTATTTATTATCATTTAAATTGCCAAGACCATACATTTGCAGCAACATTCAATAGAAAACATAAGCTAATTAAACAATTGCCCTGGGAAAATAATAACTAAAACCTCTAAATGTGGTCCAATTTGGCTGTTAGAAACTACCATGAGAGCTGCATATTAATCATTCAGTTTATTTATGCCCATGAGTATCACTGATCTCAGCACTTTTACTGTATTTGACAGGAACTGTAATCATTTGATGAAGTGTAACCATTTTTCAGAGACCATTTTTTAAAATTAGCACAGTTGGACCAGATGTGACATATAGCGCTAATATTGAAGGCAGGAAGTGTTGGTGTGTAAAATAGAGCTCTTGACAGTGGCCGCGGAGGAACAAGACTCCTCTAGTCGAGGCGGTTGAAAACAAAAAAAAGTGCTTCTTGAGTTTTTGCTTGCTTGCATTTTTACTTTGTTTGCACTCGGTTAGAATATTTTCTTTGGAGGGCTTTAATACTTATTTATTTGCAGTGTTAGTAAAAACGGCGTTACATAATAACGGCGTTACTATATTTACTAGTAACCGGCAATCTAATTTCAATTACTTTTACGTATGTTCCTGACGCGTTTATTGTGGTTGTATGTCAACAAGACGGCATCAGAAGTTCAATGCAAGAAGTAATGTCTTACACACACACACACACACACACACACACACACACACACACACACACACACACACACACACACACACACACACACACACACACACACGCACACGAACACACATTCTTGTATTTGTTACCTTTTTGAGACCTCCAAAAAATGCCTACCTCTTTAGGACCATCCTTTCTAGATACAGTATATAAAGATTTGTATTTACAACATTAATAATATATACATTCTATGCAAATATAAAAAAAGGTAAGCTTTTAGTAAAAAAAATTGTTTTTAAATTTTTTGTTTGTAATTGTTTTTTAATCTTTATTATTTACTTCAAGTTATTACAATATGTCTCTATATACATTTTTTTATTTTTTTATTATTAATTTTGGCCAAAGGGGGTGCATTTCAATTTCTTACACACACTTGTTATTACATATGTTGGCCAGAGGGGGAGCACTTCAAATTCTTACGCACACTTGCTATTTCATATGTTGACGAGAGGGGGAGCACTTTTAAAACCGAAACACAGTCAATTTGAAAAATCCTTCCTTTTCGGGACCACCCTAAATTTGATAGATTCCACCACCAGGGGTGCAAATGAGACATTCTCTATTAGATGCAATGGTTTTCCGTATTGGGACCATGATTTATGTCCTAACTTGTTCATCGCTCCTCATATGGAAGGTACTTTTCCTTGTTGATGTCTCAAGAAGGGTAGAAATACAAGAACACACACACACACACACACATATATATATATATATATATATATGTATATCCATCCATCTATTTTCTACCGCTTATTCCCTTCGGGGTCGCGGGGGGCGCTGGAGCCTATCTCAGCTACAATCGGGTGGAAGGCGGCGTACACCCTGTATATATACATATACATATATATAAAAAATATATATATATATAGTATACATATATATATATATAGTATACACATATATATATATATATATATATATATATATATATATATATATATATATATATATATATATATATATATATATATATATATATATATATATATATATACCCACACTCCTACTACTATAAGGGAATAATGAACAACAAATGAATGAAGCTTGCAATCCAAACAATACCCAATTTGTGGACAATTAAGGAACCTACAGCCTTTGAAGCACCATCAATCTCTTAATTAACTTGCGCTAACACAATCCACTAAAAAGATTCAAAGTGCTGCTGCTAAGCTAACAAACAGTAAAATGCTACTCTGAGCGCTGAAGGATTTGAATGTTTTTAATGCTAACTACATATATTGCTAGCATACACATACACCGACCTAATACAATGAGTGTATTAATCTTACCATCATATTTTTGCTCGCTAACTGTCATATAGTATTATAGTATATCATTAGGTGTTATTTTAAATGGTTAGTTTTAAAGTCACACATATAAAGGGACACACAATAGAGCCCTGACATGACGGTGCGAAGTATTTGCGAGCGGCAATCATCATCAAGATAAGCCTGCAGAGGAACAGTAACCATGGAAACCGGAGTCAGAGGGGACAAAGACAACCCAACACCCCCTTTGGAAAAGAACATATCAGTCCCTGGGAAAAAGGAGCCAGAGCCAGAAGAAGCAGAATGTCTCCCTTTCCCTGCTTGTGGCCATGAGGGAATTATATTTATTTGCTTCAAACAATCCCACTGTAAAAAAAAATCTAAGATGGTGAATCAGAAAATTGACAACGACTTGGTGAGCTTTATTAGAGATTAAACGAACACGCTCTCGCTGACGTCACACGACACTTGGCCACAGGCGCTTGCTACCTTTTAAAGGTACATACACACTCTGCTCTCATGAAACATCTCAATGCATATGCCAGATATTTGAAGGTTGTTGTTTTGTTTTGTTACAGTAAGTAACACATTATCTACTTTCCCTAGTAATTAATTACATTTATTAAAAGTAATTCAGTTATTAATTCAATTATGTTTTTGGTAAACTAATGAGTAACTATAATGATTTGTGACGGGGGTAATTTGCCGAACACCTTGGGTAGTTTTGAAAGAAAAAAAAGCTTTCTTGTGTCCATCTCATCTTCTGCGCTTTATTTCTATACGAAACTCTCAAAACCGCGCCAGTAAGTGTTGCGGAACGTCTTTCGCAATCAGGTCTGCACATGCGCAGTAACGCGAGAAGGGAGGGGGATTTGTCGGAACAATCGTGATTGATTGAGCATTTTGATGTATTTTTCAGATAACAAATCAAGTCAAAAATAAAGGAATGAGTGTTTTAAATGTAATTCATCTTTATTAATCGTTTTTGAGACGTTTGGGGGCCCCAGGTAACTGTCTGTGTTTACCTAATGGTAGGTTTGCCGCTGACTACAGTCTTTTACAAATAAATACTCACCTGGATCTAAAGATTTAAAATACAGTATTGAGATTTTATTGTTATTTATTTTAAAGTAAACTTCCCTAATAAGTGTACAGAGTGTGTTTCATTATACAATTATGTTTATTTATGGTTTTTTTTATAATTTATTTTTTATTTGTAGATTCTGCAATTAGCACCCCCTTCAACAAATTGTGCTCCAGGCATCTGCCTGTCCTTGCAGCGAATTATTATTCTTGCTAATCGAATGTTTTCTCCAAACAGCTTATTGATGAGGAAAGCTCTCCACCTCATCTCACTGCCAGAGGAATATAGGTAAAAAGTTATCACTTTGTTTTCCCAAAGACTTTTATGCATTGTTTATTCTCTTTTGCCCTTTGTTGGATATAACAGCACATGTACTATCTTTAGAAATACCATTAGTGTATTGTTTTACCTTCCAAGTGTACATTTGGGTGTTCAACTGTGATGAAGATTTCCAGAGGGCATTTAATTTTGGATTTACAGGGGTTTTAACAGGTTTTCCCACCAAGCTGAAACACTTCTTGGATCAAAACGGCCTTTCCAAACCTGAGTAACTGTTTCCACCACAAGCCCTTTATAGCACATATTATTGCAGACCTAAAAATGTAAACATTACAGTGAGCAAAAAAACATGTGAAAATATTTATTTGCAAATATTGGATCCATTCACCAATTGATATCACTTTTTTTTTTTAAACCTAAATTGTTTTACTCAAACGTAACATTATTTGTGCACAAATTTGCAAAATTATTTTTCCTCAAATAAGCACCAGCAGGAGCAGTTGTAAATAGGCCATTGCATTATTTGTTCCCCTTTTGAAAATGGGTATCCAAGCAGTGTGCACTGATAGAATAGTCGTCTTAACAGGCTCCATACCTGCAGAAAAAAACCCTGTCTGCCATGACGAGAAAGGTGACATTGCTATAAAACCAAATTTAATGAAAGGGGTATATATTTATGAGCTGTTTTTAAATTTGATAAGTGTTCTTATCTGTCGTAGTGACTGTAAAGTGAATAACAGTAAGCGGTGATATAATAAATGAGGGTGCTGAGTTTATGCAAAAATATATATTTCATGGATAATAAAAGCAGAAATGTTCCGTTAACAAAGCGATTCACTCTGAAGTCAGAGCTAATTTTTTTCTATGCGCTCCCAAGTTTCGTTAATTGGTTTGCTTTGAATCAATATTGCAAAAAATGTTAAGATCTACAAGTATTACAGATCTTACAACAATTTGCAATGTGTTGTATTTCATGTTCTTTTTGCATGCTTGTGCACTTGCCAATTATTCTGTGGAAATAAAAAGTACATGTTGATCTATTCCGGACTAATTCACATTTTGTTTTTATCTTGCAGTAAAATGCAATAAATGAGATATCCAATGTATGGATAATAAGTGTTGTGGTAAATTACTTGTAAAATTGTCTAAACAAAGCTCACTTTGTCTTCCAGAAACTACAGTAACTCGCCACTAGATGGCGACAATGAGTTAAAGAAGTGCAGTAGGTATGCGCTGAAACCAAATATGCTTGTAGAAACAATGCTCGGTGTATAGTTGTATAGACCAGGATGTCCAAACTTTTTCCACCAAGGGTCACATACTGAAAAGTCAAAGAGTGCAGGCGCCATTTTGATATGTTTTTGTATTTAAGAAAAATGCTAAAAACAGATATTATATATATTTAAAGCCAAAACTTTGTCAGCTTTGTGTTGTCTAAGTACATCATTATTATTAATTAGAACATTTCAGCTTCTTCTCATTAAATATTTATTTTTTTGCTCTTTTTTCTTAAATTGTTTTACTCTTCTTTTCCCATGTAGGAATACAATACAAATACTGAAATAATATTAGGATTGGGTAATTGCTTAACCAAGTGTGTCAAAAATTATACCTGTACGAAAATATTAATGCTCATTTACACATTTAACAGTGGGTATTTTTAATCAATTAATCCATAAATTAGTATTATTTTATTTTTTTTATTTTGATTGTACTTTATAAATGATAAATGGGTTATACTTGTATAGCGCTTTTCTACCTACAAGGTACTCAAAGCGCTTTGACAGTATTTCCACATTCACCCATTCACACACACATTCACACACTGATGGCGGGAGCTGCCATGCAAGGCGCTAACCAGCAGCCATCAGGAGCAAGGGGTGAAGTGTCTTGCCCAAGGACACAACGGATGTGACTAGGATGGTAGAAGGTGGAGATTGAACCCCAGTAACCAGCAACCCTCTGAGCCACGCCGTCCCTTTAATTTATTTTCATTTAATTTTACTATATATTTATTTTATATTATTATTGTTATTATTATATTTATTTTCAGAGCTTCTAATATTTTAGATCATGGGTGTCCAAACCTTTTCACCAAGGGACCAATGGCCGCATACTGATTGTATGTTTTTATTATTTATTTATTTTTTTAAATGTTAAAAACAATATATATATATATATATATATATATATATATATATATATTTAAAGACAAACCATTGTGTTACAGGTGACTAAGTATATTGTTGTTTATTATTTTAAAATGTCAGCTTTTTCTCATTACATACTGATTTTTTTGCTCTTTTTTCTTAATTTTTTTTACTCTTGTTTTTTCCTATGTAGGAATACAATACAAATAACTGCAATCATATCAGGATTGAGTAATTGCATAACCTAGTGTGTCAAAAATTCTGCCTGTAGGAAAATATTAATGTACAGTTACACATATAACAGTGTTTTTTTTAACCAATTAATCCATAAATTAGTATTGTTTTTTTTTGATTGACGAACTAACTGACCTTTGTTTGTACTTTAGTTGATTTATTTTCATTGTATTTTACTATATATTCATTTTATATTATTATTTTATTATTATATTTATTTTCAGAGCTTCTAATATTTTAGATCATGGGTGTCCAAACCTTTTTCACCAAGGGACCAATGGCCGCATACTGATTGTATGTTTTTTTTTTGTTTTTTTTTAAATGCTAAAAACAAAATATATACATTTAAAGACAAACCATTGTGTTACAGGTGACTAAGTATATTGTTGTTTATTATTTAAAAATGTCAGCTTTTTCTCATTACATACTGATTTTTTTTGCTCTTTTTTCTTACATTTTTTTTACTCTTGTTTTTTCCTATGTAGGAATACAATACAAATAACTGAAATCCTATCAGGATTGGGTAATTGCATAACCTAGTGTGTCAAAAATTCTGCCTGTACGAAAATATTAATGTTCAGTTACACATCTAACAGTGGGTTTTTTTTTATCAATTAATCCATAAATTAGTTTTTTTTTTTTTTTTTTGATTGACGAACTAACTAAACTTTGTTTGTACTTTTATTTATTTTCATTTTATTTTACTATATATTTATCTTATATTATTATTTTATTCCATCCATCCATTTTCTACCGCTTATTCCCTTTGGGGTCGCGGGGGGCGCTGGAGCCTATCTCAGCTACAATCGGTCAGAAGGCGGGGTACACCCTGGACAAGTCGCCACCTCATCGCAGGGCCAACACAGATAGACAGACAACATTTACGCTCACATCCACACACTAGGGCCAATTTTTAGTGTTGCCAATCAACCTATCCCCAGGTGCATGTCTTTGGAAGTGGGAGGAAGCCGGAGTCGGGATTGAACCCAAGACTACTCAGGACCTTCGTATTGTGAGGCAGATGCACTAACCCTTCTACCACCGTGCTGTTATATTTATTTTCAGAGCTTCTAATATTTTAGATCATGGGTGTCCAAACCTTTTTCACCAAGGGACCAATGGCCGCATAAAAATTGTATGTTTTTTTTTTTTAAATGCTAAAAAAAATGTATATATATATTTAAAGACAGACCATTGTGTTACAGGTGACTAAGTGTATTGTTGTTTATTATTTTAAAATGTCAGCTTTTTCTTATTACATTCCGATTATTTTGCTCTTTTTGCTTACATTTTCACTGTTGTTGTTTTTTGTTTGTTTTTTGCAACACTGTAATTAAAAAAATTAGATGGGCTGCATGCCCGAACCACACGTTGGATATCACTGTTGTTGACGTTTAGGTATTCTTTTTTTCTAATATGTTGTGTTTTTAGGAACATCTACGTGCAGTCCTTGATCGTATTAGTTAATGTGCTGTTGCTGAAATATCAACCAATGAGCGCATTGTTGCTATGCTGTATCATTTATGTGATTGGCCAATAGTTCTATCACTCATTTCACAAGCCGCCTTTGTCCCGAAGAGCTAACAGTCAGGCTGGGGGAAAATGATACTCGTCCCTCGAATGTGGTACAGACAAAGTTTTGACTTTTAAACTTCGTATTACATACCACAGTAGTGTCATGTAAAGTAGGAGTAGGACGTTAACATTAGTAAAATGTCGTAGTCCGTTGACGTAATGACTTTCAATGGACGAGAAAGTATAGACTATTTCAACTATCGAGAAGCGTCATGAAGCTTTGCGCATGCGCGAGCGATTGTGTTTACGTCCTTATGTTCACAAGCAGCACAAACTGGAGTATACGTCGAATGATGTATCGTGTACATCATAAGATTTGAGCCACATTTAATAATGTATACTAGATAGGAAGGACATGAACGGATAATGTGAAGTACAGTCTGGACGTAGAACCGCGCTAACCCGGAAACAAGGCCGGAAGTAGAAAGGAGACAACTATCTCGCTCCGGCTGGTCGTGTCCGTACTCTTTACCCTCCTCCCCTGCAAACTGTGCTGGGCATCGTTGCGCGTCAAAACATTGCGTCTGTGCACGACTTATTACCAGGGCCCAGAAGACTCGGAGACAAGACACACAAAGACGACAAGACGTTTGTTCCGACCGGAGCTTCACGCAGATTTTAGGATTGGCACTGCCACACGGAAAACGAGGAGGTGCGACATTTTTTGAGGCAACGCGGAGGTGCCCTTTTCTCCCCCTCAAAGGTACAACTATTCACTGTGTTGTTGTTGGCGTCACTTTGCTGCGTTGATTTTTAGTCAAACAATATTCCCAGTACCTCAATGATGTTTGTTTATTGACTCCCAAAAAAGTAACATATACGTGTTTTGCGCCATACGTGATGGTATTTTAGACTGGTGTGTTGAAACAGACGATTGGATGGCAGCCTGACTTTATATATATATATATATATATATATATATATGCATGATACATACACTTTATTATTGCGTGTTGTTTATATTGCGTCTCTCCTGAGCGCGTGCAACATGGTCCACGTGCACGCGCGTGGCCGTCGCGAACGACATTACATTAGTGATCGATCCAGGTTATCCTATAACCCTCTCACGTCACCACTCATGAGGACAGGTCACTGCAGATGCTCAAACCTGTCAGTCGGACGGTGTGTGCGTGTGTGCGTGCGTGTGTGTACGTGGGATTGCTGAGCTCAGGCATCCCTGCCATCTGGGCTCCGTGTGCATGGTGGCTGAAGTTCTGGCCCAGATAAAGTGTGCCACTGCCTGTGACCTGATTCATACAGTAGACAACACACACACACACTTTGCATGCCCTCACCTTGCTGTTCCCCAATTCACAATTTTGTGTGTTATTGATCTTGTCCAAGTTTTGGCCCGGGTGATGAGCGTTAACGCCGCTAGTTTGCAATAATTATGTTTCCTCCGTGTACAAATATCTTTATTTTGATTGTGTGACGTTTCAATACGTTGAAATTGCGATCAGACCTTATAATGGAGTCATTGTTTTGCTTGAATAGTCAAACGTTATTCTATTCTGTTCAGAATGGGCCGCAGCAGTACTCGGTTGTAATACATTTTTTTCTACCACTCGTGGCAGTAATGACGGTAGCAAACAAAACCGAGCAAGTGAAGTGAACTATATTTAGATAGCGCTTTTTCTCTACTGACGCAAAGCGCTCTACATGTGTCTGTCATCTGAGCCACGCCGCCCCAAGAGAAGTCTCGAGAAATTTTTTCAAGCACAAAAAATATGACTAAATTGGTGAAGCTGTATTTACGTTTGCACTAATTTTATTGGCAGTTTAGTTAATAAACATTCTAATTAATAAATTTGTTTATTTATTTTAGCACAACATAAGTGTACGTTAGGGTTGTACGGTATACCGGTATTGGTATACTACCGTGATACTAATGAATCATATTCGGTACTATACCGCCTCTAAAAAGTACCGATCCCCCACCCAAGTCGTGTCATTGTTGGTTTTTCGAGCAGAGGAGCAGGTTTGGCAGCGCACAATCACAGAGTACTTACAAGCAGACACAGTGTGTAGACAGAAAATGGAGAACGGACGCATTGTGGCTTAAAAACTAACGATAAAGGTGAAGTTATAACACTGAAACACCCTCAGGAAGAGGTGCTTTAAAGGGGAACATTATCACAATTTCAGAAGGGTTAAAACCATTAAAAATCAGTTCCCAGTGGCTTATTTTATTTTTCGAAGTTTTTTTTCAAAATTTTACCCATCACGCAATATCCCTAAAAAAAAGCTTCAAAGTGCCTGATTTTAACCATCGTTATAAACACCCGTCCATTTCCTGTGACGTCACATAGTGATGCCAATACAAACAAACATGGCGCATAGAACAGCAAGCTATAGCGACATTAGCTCGGATTCAGACTCGGATTTCAGCGGCTTAAGCGATTCAACAGATTACGCATGTATTGAAACGGATGGTTGTAGTGTGGAGGCAGGTAGCGAAAACGAAATTGAAGAAGAAACTAAAGCTATTGAGCCATATCGGTTTGAACCGTATGCAAGCAAAACCGACGGACACGACAGCCAGCGACACGGGAGAAAGCGAGGACGAATTCGGCGATCGCCTTCTAACCAACGATTGGTATGTGTTTGTTTGGCATTAAAGGAAACTAACAACTATGAACTAGGTTTACAGCATATGGAATACATTTGGCAACAACATGCACTTTGAGAGTGCAGACAGCCCAATTTTCATCAATTAATATATTCTGTAGACATACCCTCATCCGCTCTCTTTTCCTGAAAGCTGATCTGTCCAGTTTTGGAGTTGATGTCAGCAGGCCAGGGAAGCTAGGGTTGATATTCTTCTCTTGATCATCTTCGGTGGCATAAGGGACGGTGTGAGCCAAGACATCCAAGGGGGTTTAGCTCGCTCGTCTGCGGGAACAAACTGCCGCCATTGCTTGCCGTGCTACCGAGGTCCTTTGTCCCTGAATTGCTCACACACTCCGGCAGATTCAATGGGGGTCTGGCGGCAGATTTCTTTGACTTTATCGTTGGAAATGCATCTGCTTTGAGTGTCGCAGGATATCCACACATTCTTGCCATCTCTGTCGTAGCATAGCTTTCGTCGGTAAAGTGTGCGAAACAAACGTCCAATTTCTTGCCACTTTCGCATCTTTGGGCCACTGGTGCAACTTGAATCCGTCCCTGTTCGTGTTGTTAGACCCTCCGACAACACACCGACGAGGCATGATGTCTCCAAGGTATGGAAAACAGTCGAAAAAACGGAAAATAACAGAGCTGATTTGACTCGATGTTTGTAATGTGTTTGAGAAAATGGCGGATTGCTTCCCGATGTGACGTCACGTTGTGACGTCATCGCTCCAAGAGCGAATAATAGAAAAGCGTTTAATTCGCCAAAATTCACCCATTTAGAGTTCGGAAATCGGTTAAAAAAATATATGGTCTTTTTTCTGCAACATCAAGGTATATATTGACACTTACATAGGTCTGGTGATAATGTTCCCCTTTAAGACATGGCTAGCTAGCTAGCGGCTTAAGTCCAGCCGCAGTCGGCAGTATTTTAGCTACTTCTAAATCACTAATCCTCGCCTCCATGGCGACAAATAAAGTAAGTTTCTTACAAGTATTAGACTACACACCGTAGCTCACCGGCGTCAAAATGTAAACAAACGCCATGGGTGGATCTACATCTGACATCCACTGGAATGACACCAAGTACAGGAGCGAATCTAGTCGATACTAATATGATTACATCAATATTTTTTAGCATCACAACATTTAAAAAAAATTATATTTTGTTTATAACCTCAGGAAATATGTCCCTGGACACATGAGGACTTTGAATATGACCAATGTATAATCCTGTAACGACTTGGTATCGGATTGATACCTAAATTTGTGGTATCATCCAAAACTAATGTAAAGCATCCAAACAGAATAATAAGTGATTAATACATTTTAACAGAAGTGTAGATAGAACATGTTGAAACAGAAAGTAAGCAGATATTAACAGTTAATGAACAAGTAGAAACAATATAGAATGGAAAATGACACAATATGTTACTGCATATGTCAGCAGCTAAATTAGGAGCCTTTGTTTGCTTACTTACTACTAAAAGAAAAGTTGTCTAGTATGTTCACTATTTTATTTAAGGACATACTTGCAATAAGAAACATATGTTTAATGTACCGTGAGATTTTTTGTTGAAATAAAGCCAATAATGCAATTTTTACTGGTCTCCTTTATTTAGAAAAGTACCCAAAAGTATCGAAATGCATTTTGGTACTGGTAGCAAAATATTGGCATCGGGACAACACTAGTTTACATAAATTTATTTTTTTTGTCAGTTATTTATGAGTCCTTTCTTATGCAGTACATTTTGTTAGTACTTATCTTTCTAATCAGCCGTACATAAGCCTAAGGTTTATGTGTTAAAAATAAAAATGTATTTTTTTAAAGTGTGGCTCCCTATGTAGTGAAAAAAGTTAGGCCCGGGGGTAAAACGGGTTAAGAACCCCTGCCCTAGAGGGCCACCAAAAATATCTGTTTCTCAGCTGTGGTCCGCATGGGCTTTAGCGGTACTCAGTTGTCACACACTTTTCCACCACTTGTGGCAGTAATAACAAAATCAAACAAACAGAAGAAGTCTGGAGCTAAACTCGTAGAGAAGTTTATTAAGCGCAAAAATTATGACTATAGTGGTGAAGCTGCATTTTCATTTGCACTTTAATTTAATTGACATTTAGTTAAGAAACATGTATCTAATGTATTATTAATTTAGTTAGAATGTATTTATATTGCACTGCTTAATTGTTTGTAAACATCCATCCATTTTCTACCGCTTATTCCCTTTGGGGTCGCGGGGGGCGCTGGAGCCTATCTCAGCTACAATCGGGCGGAAGGCGGGGTACACCTCATCGCAGAGCCAACACAGACATATAATTTTAAATCAATTTCTATAAGTCCCTTCTTTTTCAGTATATTTGTATTTACTTTTGTAATCAGCCTGACCTAATCCTTGATGATAATCTTTTTGTATTTAACACATGCTCACATATCATTCTATAAGGTTTCTCCTGTTAAACTTTAAGTAGGTTAGATGTAATTATTGAATACAATTGAAATAACGAGTAAGATGACTAATTCAGTGTTAATATTTGACTGGGCTCTGAGGCCCCTCTGTAGTAGGAAAAGTTGGCCCCAAGGTCAAAAAGATTAAGAACCTCTGGTTTAGGATACACATTGGGATGGGCCGCATATCACAATATATTATTTGGCTGAAATAATAATAGACCCTTTCAAAAACGGGTTACAAAAGCTCTAAAATATCTGCTGACGTATGAGGTAACATATTGCATCATTATCTTTCTCAAAGCTATTATTAATCTACTTGCTAAATTACTGTTGATACCTGGGTAATTTCATGTTGTAACATGTTCTATCTACACTTCTGTTAAAATGTAACACGCACTTATTCTTCTGTTGTTTCAATACTTGACATTAGTTTTGGGCGATACTACACATTTGGGTATCGATCCAATACCAAGTAGTTCCAGGAGCAGTATTGGTCATACCAATGCTGATACTTCACATCTTCAAGATCATTGAGTGATTCAATTTATGATCACACTTATAATCAAACAAAAACACAGGCTGGCGATGTGACAATGTCAATCAAAGTTATTGTATTATGTCCTTGTTTCATTTTATTACATACAAAATGTATCATAAAGTCAATAGTACAAAATAACTAAAAACATGTAAAAACTACTGTTTGCACTAATTTCTAGGGTTTATTAACAATAACAAAAAACGACAAAAAAGATTTTGTGATAACAAAAACGTTTTGATCTAATCACTGTAGTAGTGACTATTATCTGATACTACTATACTTGGTATCGTTACTGTCAATATTTGTATTGGTCCGCTCACCCTTGTTTAAATTCTAGCTTAGCGGTTAGCTATGTATCCTCCTGCGGTGTGTAGGGTAGCAGGTTTATCTATGCATTCCCTTCTAGTCCTGTTTATAAACAGTAACAAAAATGACAAAAAACATTTTTTTTAATAATAAAAAATGCCTATCTAATCACTTTAGCATCGACCATATACGGATACTATATGTATCGTTACTGTTAATATTTGTATTGATGCGCCCACCTCTGTTCACATTTAAGAGCTCTAGCTTAGCGGTTAGCTCAGATTTTTTTGTATCCTCCTACGGTGTGTTTAGCTATACCTTGTGTACTATAGTCCTCCAGTGATAATAATACTTGTAAAGAAACTTACTTCAATTGCTGCCATGGAGGCGAGATTTAGTGATTTATAAGGGGCTTTGCACTGTGGAGCGACATTAGCCACTAACTCACTAGCGAGGGCACTACATTGTTTTTGATTGATTGATTGAGACATTTATTAGTAGATTGCACAGTAAAGTACATATTCCGTACAATTGAAAAGTAAATGGTAACACCCGAATAAGTTTTTTAACTTGTTTAAGTCGGGGTCCACGTTAATCAATTCATGGTACAAATATATACTATCAGCATAAGGAGGCATTTGTTCATTTGTCGCAGTCAAGTTTGCGGGACACAGCTAGAATGTGTCATCAACATGCATTATCACAAAATAACGATAGTGTTAAAAGCTCTATCGTGGGCCAAATGTGAATCATTTATATCGTATACTGTCCCTAATTACACCAGCACAGTGGTACCTCACTTTTCGTTATTAATCCATTCCCAAATGTTTACCTTTTAAACATTTACCTTTTATTGCAGACCTTTTGACAGTGATGATAGGCAAAATAAAGTAAAGGGGCTGTGAACGCCACCTTAATATTTTGCTATGACTTCTTTCTTGAATTTAATAGTGTGTCTCACCTTATTTATCAAAGTGTTGGCACTCTTGTTGTATCTAGGAACACACAGACACACGACTGTGTGCTCACAATACTTTGTTTACATCCACTGATGCAATCACACGCATCTCTTCCCAACAATCTAATAAAAACAATTAAATGTGCTAATTAGCAACACAAGCGTAAATGTGGGACTATAACAACTAATTAAATAAATACTACATAATTGATAATGAAACAAAAAATAAAAATAAATAAAATTAAATACTAGGGATGTTCGATAAAATCGTACTGCCGATATTATCGGCCGATAAATGCTTCAAAATGTAATAACGGAAATTATCGGGATCGGTTTCAAAATTATAGGTATCGGTTTCAAAAAGTGAAATTTATGACTTTTTAAAACGCCGCTGTACGGAGTGGTACACGGACGTAGGGAGAAGTACAGAGCGACAATAAACCTCAAAGGCACTGCCTTTGCGTGTCAGCCCAGTCGCATAATATCTACGGCTTTTCACACACACAAGTGAATGCAACATACTTGGTCAACAGCCATACAGGTCACACTGAGGGTGGCCGTATAAACAACTTTAACACTGTTACAAATATGCGCCACACTGTGAACCCACACCAAACAAGAATGACAAACACATTTTGGGAGAACATCCGCACCGTAACACAACAGAACAAATACCCAGAACCCCTTGCAGCAATAACTCTTCCGGGACGCTACAATATACCCCCCCCGCTACCCCCCCCCCCCCCCCCAACCCCGCCCACCTCAACCTCTCAGGGAGAGCATGTCCCAAATTCCAAGCTGCGGTTAAAAAAAAGGCAGGTTAAAAAAAATAATGCACTTTGTGACTTCAATAATAAATATGGCAGTGCCTTGTTGATACAATTTCACCCTCACCTATGAACCCACGCCAGGAAACCAGCCAAAAAAGAACAGAAAACGAAACGACATCATCTGGTACAACCCCCCATACAGCAAAAACGTCTCAACGAACATTGGACACAAATTCCTCAATCTGATTGACAAACACTTTCCCAAAGACAACAACCTAAGAAAAGTATTCAACAAGAACAACATTAAATTGAGCTACAGCTGCATGAACAATATACGACAAATCATCTCAAACCACAACAAAACAATTGCAAATGAGCCGTCGACCCCCAGTCAGAGCGACTCCAAAACCAACAAAGCATGTAACTGTCGAAAGAAACCTGATTGCCCCCTCAACGGGGGGTGCTTACAAACATCAGTTGTCTACCAATCTAAGGTAATACGCAAGGACATTAACACATCCGACACATATGTAGGATTAACCGAGGGTGAATTCAAAACCAGATGGAACAATCACAAGGCTTCTTTCAGGAACAAAAACCTGCGAAATACCACAGAACTCAGCAAACACATTTGGGACCTCAAAGACAATAATGTTGAATATTCAATAACATGGCAAATTCTTGCATCCAGCACACCTTACAATAGTGGTAATAAAAGATGCAACCTATGCTTGAAAGAGAAACTGTTTATTATTTACCGTCCAGACCTGTCATCCCTCAACAAGCGCAGCGAAATTGTAACAACATGCCGCCATAGACGGAAACACCTCCTAGGTAACACATGAGCCAATCACCACGCCCCTAGGCCAGCCTGTACCCACCCACTCTGTGCCCTATATAAACCATGGTATGCGAATGCTACCATTAAAATCTCCTGATGATTGAGGGTACCCCCCCTCATGAAACAGGCCTGTAGAGATGAAATAGTCTTGTGATTTTTTTCCCACACATACATATATTGCGCTCTACTACGGTATCGAGCACTATTTTTTGGATAACCTTATTAAGACATATATATATATATATATATATATACATACACATACATACATACATATATTATTATATATGTATGTATATATATATACAAAATTAGTCAAAGCTAGCATGCTAATGGTACCATGTTTACATGCTAACTCTGGAATGCTAACAGATAGCATAACCACCAAAATATATGACTTTGAGGTGTAAACATGCTTATATGCCAAGAAATGTGCAGAGTTTGAAAAAATATTTTTAAAAGGGGAAAACATCTCCTTGGAAATGTGTAATTCTTGGAAATGTGAGATTTTTTGGAGAAAAACAAAATGGTGGCACAGGTGTCATGAACGAGACAAACTTTTTGAAAGTGGAATGGTTGAATAGGATGAAAAATGTCTGAAGTTATGCGTTAACGTTAGCATGTCAACAGCTCACATGCGTCGATTACCAAAATATATGTGCCTGCAAAGACAGCATGCACATGTGCTAACGTTAACATGCTAAAAATTGAAATGTTTTTCTTCTTTACCTGTGAATTGAACACCATTTGGACACACCTTCTCATTCAATGCGTTTTCTTTATTTTCATAACTATTTACATTGTAGATTGTCACTGAAGGCATCAGAACTTTGAATGAACACATGTGGAGTTATGTACTTAACAAAAAAAAGGTGAAATAACTGAAAACATGTTTTTTATTACAATTTCTTCAAAATAGCCACCCTTTGCTCTGATTACTGCTTTGCACACTCTTGGCATTCTCTCGATGAGCTTCAAACACACCTGTGAAGTGAAAACCATTTCAGGTGACTACCTCTTCAAGCTCATCGAGAGAATGCCAAGAGTGTGCAAAGCAGTAATCAGAGCAAAGGGTGGCTATTTTGAAGAAATTAGAAAATAAAACATGTTTTCAGTTATTTCACCTTTTTTTGTTAAGTACATAACTCCACGTGTTCATCCATAGTTTTGATGCCTTCAGTGACAATCTACAATTTAAATAGTCATGATGAGCATTTTGAAAGTGGAATGGTTTGAATCGGATGAAAAAATGTGGAAAAAGAAGGCAGACGAAAATAGGCGGAATAATAATTACAATATACTATATACAGTACGTGCGAATGCTGGAAAGCATAATGTTTGTTTGTGTCTTCTCTGTGAGAAAATAAGCATTCTTTTGCATAAAATGAAGACACAACATGACGCACACACGTGTAGGATTCAGCAGCCTTGCTTTATCGGTGAGATTTGATAAGTGATGTCATGCCGCTGAACGCTGGCGGTGGTAACACTGATTGTGGAAGAAGATGAAAGTAGGATTAGTGCTGAATGGACGTTGTGTGCAGCGTTAGACGCACACCGCCACGTCCCCCTATCTTGCCGTCCCCGTTTGACTCGCCTCCCTCGCGTTGCCCTCGTTCGCCGTCCACAAACGGCAGCGACGACGGCGGCAGCATCAGTGGGTTACATAACAAAGGTTTTTTTGTTGGGGGTATACAAGGGGCTTTTTCGGCTGGTGAGGCTCGTGGCACGTAGCCCTTTGTGATGACACTCCGAAATGACCAGAACGGGCAGCTCGGTGACCTCAAACGACGTGCGACAGGACTGATGAATAGACAGTGGCAGCGAGGGGAGAGAAAAAAATGCATAGAATTGCGCGGCGAGGCCCTTTAGGCACAGATGAGGAGACGTCACAGGCAGGCAGAGCAAAAGAGAAAGTGATAAAATAAATAAACACTGATAACGCACACAGTGTGCTTGTGTTTGTTAGCCGTGCCACCTTTGATTACGTCTACTGCTGCTCATCAATCATCCAATCTCTTCTTCCGTGTCATGTCAAGCAGCATCGTACCTTTTTAAAAGCTACTCTGCAATTTCATTTGCCGCTGAGGCTGGGAAACTGTCCTAACTTAATCATTCTTGAACTGGAGCCTATGGCCGAGAGGCGGGCTATACCCTGGACAGATCACCTGTCAATCTCAGGCCCCCCAATTCCTTCACGTTTCTGCAAATGTTTTCTAATATCCAGTAGAGGCCAAAAGTTGGGACACACCTTCTCATTCAATGCGTTTTCTTTATTTTCATGACTATTTACATTGTAGATTGTCACTGAAGGCATCAAAATTATGAATGAACACATGTGGAGTTATGTACTTAACAAAAAAAAGGTGAAATAACTGAAAACATGTTTTTTATTTTAATTTCTTCAAAATAGCCACACTCTTGGCATTCTCTCGATGAGCTTCAAACACACCTGTGAAGTGAACACCATTTCAGGTGACTGCCTCTTTAAGCTCATTGAGAGAATGCAAAGAGTGTGCAAAGCAGTAATCAGAGCAACGTGTGGCTATTTTGAAGAAATTCGAATATAAAACGTGTTTTCAGTCATTTCACCTTTTTTTGTTAAGTACATAACTCCACATGTTCATTTTTTAAAGTTTTGATGCCTTCAGTGACAACCTACAATGTAAATAGTCATGAAAATAAAGAAAACGCATTGAATGAGGAGAAGGTGTGTCCAAACTTTTGGCCTGTACTGTATGTTCTAGTCTGTGATGAGGTGGCGACTTGTCCAGGGTGTACGCCGCCTTCCGCCCGATTGCAGTTGAGATAGGCTCCAGCACCCTCCGCGACCCCAAAAAGGGACAAGCAGTAGGAAATGGATGGATGGATGGATGGATGCTCTAGTGGTCTAACGATTTGTTTTAACGATGATTCGATTCGATTCATAATTTGGGGTTACTGATCAATTTCAGGAACGATAGTAGTTTTTTAGAACTATACAATTCCGTGAGTTAAAATCGATTCAGTAACTTTTTAGCAAAATAAGTCAACCTGTATGACTGTGAAATAAATACGGAATACTGAACTCTGCCGGTGAAGTTTCTTATATTCCTGTTATTTCTTGTTGGGGAATTACCGTATTTTCTGGACCATAAGGCGCACTGCCGATGAACGGGTCTATTCAGGTCTTTTTTCATACAAACGCACATTAAAAGGGTCACATTATGATTTGTTTCTAAATTCAAAACACTTCCTTGTGATCTACATAACATATAATGGTGGTTCCTTGGTCAAAAGATTATGTTTTACAGACCATCTTCTAGTCGCTTTCTGACAGTCGCTTCAGGATGCGCCGTTTTGTGGGCGGTCTTATTTACGTGGCTCACCTTCGACAGCGTCTTATCCCCGTCGTCTTTGTTGTAGCGGTGTAGCGTGCAAGGACGGGAGTGGAAGAAGTGTCAAAAGATGGAACTAACTGTTTAAATGACATTCAGACTTTACTTAAATCAACAACGGAGCAGCATCTTCTCACCCATGGCTCACTAGTGCAACAAAGTCGGAAATGTGTCCTGTGAAAAAACATCCAACCGGAACTCTCTAATAACTAAAGTTCCGTGGGTGAATTATAGTAGTTTTTAGCGCTTCCATAGCGAGATATAAGTTAGAGCCTTACGCTAATTTATATTAGAAATGGCAACAGCAAACGGGGAATGCCCCATTACAAGAAGATAGTGAAATAGAAGAAGCTTATCGACTACGGCATCGGCACGGACCACAGTGTGCAAATTTTCAGGACGTATGCAGATCTCAAATACACATCAGCAGGTACCAGAAGGTAAGAAAAGTTGGTTTTGCATAATATTGTGACACAAGACGCCAGATAATATGTCTGCTAATGGGTGCCATTTTGCGGTCCTTATACACACGCCATAGTAATACTTGTATCTCTGACTACGGTAGCCGTAATGGGCCGACAATCCATCAAGCGGTGCGGCTTCAAAGTCGTACTAAAACATTTTGACAGATCTTTGAGTGCCGTGTGTAATGTTCTTTATTATCAATGGAACATTTCAAGTTTTTGTGTTGTTTGCTGGCGTCATATTGCAGTCTACCCGTATCTCTCATGTGTGACTATCATCTACTGGTCACACTTATCATTAAATCATGTACCAAATAAAATTGCTTCGAGGTCGGTAAGTACAACCAGAATGATTCCGTACATTAGGCGCACCGGGTTATAAGGCGCACTGTCGATTTTTGAGAAAATTAGAGGATTTTAAGTGTGCCTTGTAGTCCGAAAAATGTATTAATTAATTATGGATACAAACAAGCAAGTAAACAATAATTAATGGGTAAAACATTCACATCCTGATATCAAATTGGCACATCTCTAGAAGTCTTTATAGGAGATCAGACGTTCTTCCAAAGGGCTTGGCTCCAATAAGTTTCCATGCGACTCAAATTCTGTATGGAGTAGCTTTTTCGTAGTGAAAAAGTTTGATGAGAGACATTATTGCCACCTGTAGGACACAGATGTTTTCGACACATCTAAGATCTCAGGGAAGCTGGTTTTTGGCATAAGGCGAATACCACCAATGACTGTTCAACTGTCAGTCACAGATGGGACATTGAGAGGGGAATCAATTACACTACCATTTTGGTAAGCATGTATTTTTAGAAGTCAGGTCACATTGTTGTCAGCACACTGGTTAAGCTTGCCCAGGTGTCCGTCTCTTCAGCAATATTCTTCCTTAGACCTTTCGAAACCACATGAGCATAAAGTAGCAGTGATCGATGCTGTCGATAACTAGTATGGTATCTGTATATAAACAATGCCAAAGTGATTAGATCAATATTTTACATTTTAACATTTTTTTTAGGGTTTTTGTCAAGGAGTAAGTCTCTGGATACAAGAAGGCTTTGAAGGCAACACCCAAAAGATTTTAGTTCTATAATCTATTGTCAAAGTATCGGATTGGAACTTGAAATCGGATCGGATCTAAGGCCAAAAATGTTGATCGAGACATGTCTAGTTTATTCACACGTTTATTCAGGCATTATTCACTGAGAAATAAGTAAAAAGCGGAAAAACGCATTCTGAACACCACTTTTATATATTCATATTAACAAATGTAATGGTTACCATTGGGTTAGTTTTTTTTTTTCTATGAAAATTAGTGGTATTTAAATATTGACTTGAGCTTGTACACAACAAAAAAGAGCTGACAAAATATAAGATAAAAAGACTAGATTTTAGGAAAAAAAATACTAAAAACTACAGAAATTATTTGTCCATGCAGCTAGTTAATTTTAATTGATAACACATCCTGAATTAAGAATTGTACACATAGTAATTATCAGGACTTTTAAGATAGAAATGTATTTCATTCTGAAAACAAGCATTATTCATCTTGCAATACTTAAGTTTAAGCATCCTCTGGAAATTGCAGAATATTTAAACAAGATTTTTTGTTATGTGGAGATTTGAATAGTTATTTTCTCAATTTTAACATTTTTAAACTAGATTAAACAACATATAATTATCCATGCTAAAATTAAGATTATGATGTAAAGCCAATGGCTAAAAATAACCAAACAGCTCTTAAAACTAGGGACATTTCTCGAAATAAAATTTTACATTTTAGCAAGTGGCAAATAATTTACAATGTAACCCAAATCATATCTCAAATCAATGATCCCAATTGAAATTAATTGAAATTCCATTATTCCTTTCTGGGCCCGGAAAACAACATTTACTACAACATAATAATAATCTAACATGCTTTTTAATAAGAGAAACCAACTTTTACATACTGGAAAAACAAAGTTTAGACTTTTTAACTACCGTAACTATATAGCGAGTGAGACACCAGATGTATTGGTTGGCGCTTGTAGGGTTCACTGTGACATTTACTACACCAACTAGTTAATGAGGAGGCTGGTAACCCGATTTTTTGCTCTCAACTCAAACATGACAGCTTGTATCCCAAAATCGAGTTACCACTATTACATACACTACTATCATAAATGGAAGCTTAATCATTACTGTTCATTAGAAACAATCATAATGCAGACCAGTAAAAATATCCTTCTTGTGTTCCTTGGAATGACAGCTCTTGTTCCATTCAGAGCTATTCAATAGCTTTTTCAGATGGCTACCTAAAGACTGACAGGAAGGAGACAACAAAGTAAATAGTGCTGCATGTTGTGACTCTCATTAGTGGAATTTGATTTAAATATCCTACTTCATTTAAATCCACATTTCAGCCTCACTACACTTACAGTACATTACTATTATGGATGTAACAATAAATGGTTTTATTGATAACCGAGGTAAAACCCCCAACGGTTAGTAATACTGTTTTAAATTAAAGTGATGGAAAACCGTGATTGATAACTGCACATTAAAAACTCACTGGTGCCAGCTCGCTAGCTTAAATGATAACATGAAAACAAGAGCTATTAATGTTTTTCCTCGTTAAAAACAACATACCCCAATCTAAAATTATATAAACGCATTGCTGTCTGAGCAAATAGGATATTTAAATGTGCACATTGAACCTACAAGCACTGCTCTCTTACAACAGAGTGATTGTTCTATACTCAGAGGAATACGAGACTGAGGTGTTTTTACAGTGCGTGTGAGGACCATTGAACAGAGTAGGACGCCACAACGTCAGCCAGAAATGATAGATGATAATAATAGATTTTATTTGATATGCACTTTTTATTTAAATACATTTTAAAGTGCTACAGTACAAACCAATATTTAAAATAATGGGTTTTATAAGAGTGGGTCTATTTATTTTTGTTATTTAAAAAATTACATTGGTAAAAATATTTCAGTGTGTGTACATAAGTACTTTTTGAGCGCATTCTATAATACCGCGATAATAATGTTAACCGTGATAATTTTGGTCAGGATAACCGTGATTTAAAATTTTCATATCGTTATCTCCCTAAATACTACTTAAAAATCAGAAAATTAAAAATATTTTTGGAATATAAAACATATAGGTGAACTAACAGGTGCCTGAATAGTAAGTTTGGAAATATTACAGCTGAGATTTAATAGCCACATAAACACTTGTTTAGTTCAAGAGAGCTATCTATGTAGTTTTTGACATGTGGCCAGAACTTACTTCCATCCACCACTGAAATAGTCCAGGCCAGCTCACTAATCTTCTAAGTCAACCATGCGCAGCAACACACGTATTTGAAGGGCTCTGTCTGTTTGGTATCATGGAGCGAGTGCAGCACGAGGCTCACAGTAGAGTTAGGTTAAGGAGATTAACTCAACAGCCTTGGACTGTAGACTTCCATGCATGCTCGCGCTGCAGCCTGCCTGCGTCCGGTTGGGTAAAGACAAAGAGTGCCTGCAACTGAGGACAAACGCCCCAATGCAGCTGTTTCAGTAGTCCTGTGTGATCCCATCTGGCTCCACCACTCTGGTGGGAGCTGATGGTCTGAAAGTGAGTTGAGCCTTCAGGATTTCCTCAATGTTTTCATCTTAAAACCTAGAGTAGGGTATGCATCATTTTTAAGACATGCGTTTGGCCAGCAGTTGGCAATGTTACTGAGTAAAGTAACACAGTGCATGTGTCATCCTTTATTGAAAACCATTTGAATTGCTGTTGTCTGCGTTTACATGGGTGATGTACATATGTCAAATTGGAAACCTGCATTTACTCTTTTTGAGAGTTTTGCAGAAGACTAACAGTGTTTCTTTACAAAGTTCAATTTGGAGATGTCTTTCGGCTTTTATATATAATCTTCCATCTTGGTGGTCACATTCATTCAGCAAAACATTAATATTCATTAATTGTTTTTGTTTGTGTAAACTATGTTTTTTAAACAAAATCTACTGGCTTCCTATGTGAAAAACGATGGTAGCTCACGTATGCCACACAAATGTATACTGACTCAGTGTGTGTGGCGACTGAGGGTACTACAGCACCTCTCAGTATGATTTTCCTGTATTTATAGTCCTATAAGCAAGAATATTGCTGTCACACTTAAATTAAATGCATTACACAGGCCGTAGATTCTACACTGTAGAAAGTCATGGTGTAAAATTGTTTCAAGAAATGTTATATTAGAGACATTGCTGACAAACAGAAATAGCCACTCCCTTAGCCAGCAGCGCGCTTAAGCAAACAGGAAATACTCGCTTACTCACTGAATGAGAAAAGGAATACTACACACTCCCTCGTCTGGTTTCTATGATAATTCATTCGGTGCACTCAGGACATGGCACATTACACAAAAATATTCATATTTACTTCCTGCACTCTATACGATAAGGAAATGGGAAAATAGCAATTTTTGAAAAATGCAAATGGTAAAAATGATTTCAATCACACAAAAATACTTTTATAACACAGTTTTTTTTTAAATGAATTATTTGTTTTTAAAATTGTTAATCAAAACAAGTGAGGCTCTGCCTTACCTGTCTACCCTGACCATACTTCCCTGCTAAAATCTATTTGTGGTGGTGGGTTGCGGAAGGTGGGCCTCATTGTATTGCAATCACGCATGTATTTTTTTTAAAAGGCTGGGAAAAAAAGCTTGCAGGTTACGCCATGTGTTTTTGCTCTATTTTTAAATTTTCTACATAAAATAACACGCATAAAATAATCTGCAAATGGCCCCTGGGCCGCCCTTTAAACACCCTTTGTTTACGTACGGCATCAAAACAACACAACTTTTGTTGTCAGTTTTAGAAACAGTGTTGCATAAACTGTCCTTTAAATGTTAAAAACGCATCCCAGAGCCTCAGTAAAATGCCAAATGCTTTAAGCTGCCCTCGGCTGCTCCGTCAACAGTTCCAGAGTCTACAAACTCACTCTAAGGAGGCGACTGTTATGCAACCACGGAACCATGAGCTCTTTCATTTCTGCCTGTGCTCAGGTGTTTACCTCCCGACCCACCGCCCACCACGGCCCTCACCTGTGTGTTGCGGTGCTTCCCTTGTGAGCCGACCTGGGCCGGCAGTCCCTTTTTGCACCGCCCGCCTACTCCGCCCATGGTCAGAATGACGCGCTCCAAGACTTTTCAGGCTTACCTGCCGAGCTGCCACCGGACCTACAGCTGCATCCACTGCCGGGCCCACCTGGCAAACCATGACGAGCTCATATCCAAGGTAACGGGCAGGCCACAGCGGCACCTGGGTTGCATTTTGTGGACACTTAGAAAAGAAAGAGGAAAAAGTAGAGTCAACAGATGTGCTTCATGCGTTCCAACTTCACTTTTTCACAGGCTTTTATTAGAAACAATAAACACAGTAGACCGAGGATGACTGTTATACGTCTGTCAGTTTCTCTCCTTATAGTCTAAGACAGTTACAACAGTAGGAATTAATCACTTTGTCCGCGTGCAATAAAAACAACACTCACCGAGCGCACATTTGTTGATAAATGACCTAAACTAAACTGCTCCTTCATTCATATAAAAGTGTTGCAGCCCTCGTCATGTTGCTTTCTTCTTGTCTCTGCAGTCGTTCCAGGGCAGCCAGGGCAGAGCCTACCTGTTCAACTCAGTGTGAGTGTCCCATCTTTTGTTCTTTGTTCCCTCCACCTGTTTTCAATTTGGCTGGTCGGAAACAAGCTTCCCATGCACGCTACCCTCAGGAGACGAGGATTTTCCATACAGTGTTGTTGCATATTGTTTCTCTATGTTGGTACGTAGTTCTTTTAGTAGACTGAGCCAGTGAATGCCTGTGTGTGTGGGGGGGGGGGCTGTTAGAGTCAATGCTTGCCAGTTCTGTATGGTCTGAGAGTGAGTAGGTGGGATTCAGTGACTCACTCTGAGCACGTTGTACTGAAAACCAAGCATGTTCAAGTCTCATGTTTCTCTGTACCCATTCTTGCTCTTTCAGGGTGAATGTAGGGTGTGGTCCTGCAGAGGAGAGAGTTCTGCTCACAGGCCTCCACGCCGTAGCAGATATCTACTGTGAGAACTGCAAGACCACGCTGGGCTGGAAATATGTAAGTGTCCTTGAGTGATTTGCAGCACCGCACACAAACGGCTTCAAAAGGTTGCTGGATGATTAACAGCCCCGTCCTAATTTTATTTGCGCCTCCTATTAAATTTGGACCTCAGTTCAGCTGTAGGCAGCTTTCAGTAGTAGAAATGATGCAGCTTTATTTAACTTAGAGGGTGGGGAAAAAAAGTATGACATTTAACTTAAATGAAACATGTGGCCTTTAACGACAACAATATGAAAAGGCCTTCTTCCTAGTGAACTTCAGTACTTTCTCACTAAATCAAACTAAATCAAACACTTCTTTTTATAGTCACACATCAAAACAAGGCCATTTGAACGAATCAGTAAATGTGTAAGTTTGGTAAGATCTCAGCCAATTCATGTTGCCAAAATAATTGTTTTTGTCTATTTTAATCTACAATTTATTTTTGTGCTGAAAGGGCCCATAGATTCCAGATACCGAAATTACACTGACACATTTTTTATTTATTTTTTGCTCCTGAAAATTAATCTGGAAGTAATTTCCCATAGTATCAATTAGTTTAATAAAAAACAAGGACCCAGATTTCCCTCGCCCGGACGCGGGTCACCGGGGCCCCCCTCTGGAGCCAGGCCCGGAGGTGGGGCACGATGGCGAGCGCCTGGTGGCCGGGCCTGTCCCCATGGGGCCCGGCCGGGCACAGCCCGAAGAGGCAACGTGGGTCCCCCCTCCAATGGGCTCACCTCCCATAGCAGGGGTCATAGAGGTCGGGTGCGATGTGAGCTGGGCGGAAGCCGAAGGCAGGGCACTTGGCGGTCCGATCCTCGGCTACAGAAGCTAGCTCTTGGGACGTGGAACGTCACCTCGCTGGGGGGGAAGGAGCCTGAGCTAGTGCGCAAAGTGGAGAAGTTCCGGCTATAGTCGGACTCACTTCGACGCACAGCAAGGGCTCTGGAACCAGTTCTCTCGAGAGGGGCTGGACTCTCTTCCACTCTGGCGTTGCCGGCAGTGAGAGGCGACGGGCTGGGGTGGCAATTCTTGTTTCCCCCCGGCTCAGAGCCTGTACGTTGGAGTTCAACCCGGTGGACGAGAGGGTAGCTTCCCTCCGCCTTCAGGTGGGGGAACGGGTCCTGACTATGGTTTGCGCTTACGCGCCAAACCGCAGTTCAGAGTACCCACCCTTTTTGGATTCACTCGAGGGAGTACTTGAGAGTGCTCCCCCGGGTGATTCCCTCGTGCTACTGGGGGACTTCAATGCTCATGTTGGCAACGACAGTGAAACCTGGAGAGGCGTGATTGGGAAGAATGGCTGCCCGGATCTGAACCCGAGCGGTGTTTTGTTATTAGACTTTTGTGCCCGACACAGATTGTCCATAACGAACACCATGTTCAAACATAAGGGTGTCCATATGTGCACTTGGCACCAGGACACCCTAGGCCGCAGTTCCATGATCGACTTTGTAGTTGTGTCATCGGATTTGCGGCCTCATGTTTTGGACACTCGGGTGAAGAGAGGGGCGGAGCTTTCTACCGATCACCACGTGGTGGTGAGTTGGCTGCGATGGTGGGGGAGGATGCCGGACAGACCTGGCAGGCCCAAACGCATTGTGAGGGTTTGCTGGGAATGTCTGGCAGAGTCTCCTGTCAGAGAGAGTTTCAATTCCCACCTCCGGAACGACTTTGAACATGTCACGAGGGAGGTGCTGGACATTGAGTCCGAATGGACCATGTTCCGCGCCTCTATTGTCGAGGCGGCTGATTGGAGCTGTGGCCGCAAGGTAGTTGGTGCTTGTCGTGGCGGTAATCCTAGAACCCGTTGGTGGACACCGGCGGTGATGGATGCCGTCAAGCTGAAGAAGGAGTCCTATCGGGTTCTTTTGGCTCATAGGACTCCTGAGGCAGCGGACAGGTACCGACAGGCCAAGCGGTCTGCGACTTCAGCGGTCGCATAGGCAAAAACTCGGACATGGGAGGAGTTCGGGGAAGCCATGGAAAACGACTTCCGGACGGCTTCGAAGCAATTCTGGACCACCAGCCGCCGCCTCAGGAAGGGGAAGCAGTGCAGTGTCAACACCGTGTATGGTGGGGATGGTGCTCTGCTGACCTCGACTGCGGATGTTGTGGATCGGTGGAGAGAATACTTCAAAGACCTCCTCAATCCTACCAGCACATCTTCCTATGAGGAAGCAGGGCCTGTGGAATCTGAGGTGGGCTCTCCTATTTCTGGGGACTGAGGTTGCCGAGGTAGTTAAAAAGCTCCTCGGTGGCAAGGCCCCGGGGGTGGATGAGAACCGCCCGGAGTTCCTTAAGGCTCTGGATGTTGTGGGGCTGTCTTGGTTGACAAGACTCTGCAACATCGCGTGGACATCGGGGGCGGTACCTCTGGATTGGCAGACCGGGGTGGTGGTTCCTCTCTTTAAGAAGGGGAACCGGAGGGTGTGTTCCAACTATCGTGGGATCACACTCCTCAGCCTTCCCGGTAAGGTCTATTCAGGTGTACTGGAGAGGAGGCTACGCCGGATAGTCGAACCTCGGATTCAGGAGGAACAGTGTGGTTTTCGTCCTGGTCGTGGAACTGTGGACCAGCTCTATACTCTCGGCAGGGTCCTTGAGGGTGCATGGGAGTTTGCCCAACCAGTCTACATGTGCTTTGTGGACTTGGAGAAGGCATTCGACCGTGTACACCGGGAAGTCCTGTGGGGAGTGCTCAGAGAGTATGGGGTAACGGACTGTCTTATTGTGGCAGTTCGCTCCCTGTATAATCAGTGTCAGAGCTTGGTCCGCATTGCCGGTAGTAAGTCGGACACGTTTCCAGTGAGGGTTGGACTCCGCCAAGGCTGCCCTTTGTCACCGATTCTGTTCATAACCTTTATGGACAGAATTTCTAGGCGCAGTCAGGGCGTTGAGGGTATCTGGTTTGGTGGCTGCAGGATTAGGTCTCTGCTATTTGCAGATGATGTTTGTCCTGATGGCTTCCTCCGGCCAAGATCTTCAGCTCTCACTGGATCGGTTCGCAGCCGAGTGTGAAGCGACTGGGATGGGAATCAGCACCTCCAAGTCCGAGTCCATGGTTCTCTCCCGGAAAAGGGTGGAGTGCCATCTCCGGGTTGGGGAGGAGATCTTGTCCCAAGTGGAGGAGTTCAAGTACCTCGGAGTCTTGTTCACGAGTGGGGGAAGAGTGGATCGTGAGATCGACAGGCGGATCGGTTCGATGTCTTCAGTAATGCAGACACTGTATCGATCCGTTGTAGTGAAGAAGGAGCTGAGCCGGAAGGCAAAGCTCTCGATTTACCGGTCGATCTACGTGCCCATCCTCACCTATGGTCATGAGCTTTGGGTCATGACCGAAAGGACAAGATCACGGGTACAAGCGGCCGAAATGAGTTTCCTCCGCCGAGTGGCGGGGCTCTCCCTTGGAGATAGGGTGAGAAGCTCTGTCATTCGGGGGGAGCTCAAAGTAAAGCCGCTGCTCCTCCACATCGAGAGGAGCCAGATGAGGTGGTTCGGGCATCTGGTCAGGATGCCACCCGAACGCCTCCCTAGGAAGGTGTTTCGGGCACGTCCGACCGGTAGGAGGCCACGGGGAAGACCCAGGACACGCTGGGAAGACTATCTCTCCCGGCTGGCCTGGGAACGCCTCGGGATCCCCCGGGAGGAGCTGGACGAAGTGGCTGGGGAGAGGGAAGTCTGGGCTTCCCTGCTTAAGCTGCTGCCCCCGCGACCCGACCTCGGATAAGCGGAAGAAGATGGATGGATGGATGGATGGATCAATTAGTTTATGAGTAATAGGTAGATAAATAACTGTACTTGGAATGCCCCTCTGCCAGACTCGATACGGCACCCCCTCTAGGTTTCGACGTCATCTGCAGGAATGGAGCCCATTTCCCAGCATAGACAGTATGGATAAAATAATGTCAAACTATTATTTTGATCATTGGGTCCATGATAACTTAAAAACTAACATGGCTAAAATTATGATAATTATAAAAGAATCGTCATTTACGGACTTCCCTGCCCTTCCATCTCCTCATAGACACCGTAGCCTGTGTTTCCTCGTGGTTTTTCAGCATTTCCTCAAGCATCTTGAGGAAAATATCAATAGAAGAGGACACAAAATAGAATACTACCGGCTTAACCTCCCTCATTTGTATCTTGTTTTTGACCGCTGAGTCTGCTCTTCTTTCTTGCTTTAAGGGTGCTCCTAATTTTTAGGATTGCAATTGACTTAAGTCTTACTTTTTTTTTCTATCCAAACTCAGACCAAAACCTTTCCTCTTTGAAGGCAGAATCAATCAAAATTATTTCACAAATTACACTCCTCTTGCTTGGTCCGTCCCATTTTTCGCAAGTCAGTTTGACTTGAGAGGTCCATACTTTCCTCATATTCCCATAATTTGGAAATGTATACAGGACCCTTTATTAGTTGTATTGCTACAACCTGCAACAATATTTGCTAATTTCTGCAAATTCTGTCCGAAAAGAAAAGGATTTGGGATGAAGATGCTACCAAAACACAAACTACGCAATATGAAGTTGCCCCCAGAATTCTGTAGGGGACATCAGCAGTCTGATGCAGGGATCGCCCACGTTTTGGAGCTAAAAGTGCACATTTAAAAATGTGCTGAAACTTGTTACAAAACAAGCCTAAAATCACTACTGTGTCTTATTTGGGGGGAATTTTACCTATAGACATAATTTTTAGGTAGATAATGAAACAAGTGCCAATATTGTCAGCATGAGATGTCCCTTTAATGTCCAAATGCTATTAGCATAAGTACCATATTTATACATTTTTTGGCAAATTTTTGCCGGTATGTTTTAGCGCTTTTATGGCGAGTTTACTGACAGATATAAGTATGAACTTTACACTACTTTATATTAGAAATGACAACAGCGGATGATGAACGTCCCATAACAAGAAGTTGGACAAAAAGAAGAAGCTTATTGACTACAGTGTCAACACGGACTACAAAGGCGCATGCACGCAAATTTTCAGGACTTATGCAGATCCCAAATACAGATCAGCAGGTACCAGAGGGTAAGAAAAGTTGCTTCTGCAGAATATTGCCAAACAAAACGCCAGACAATGTCTTACCTTATATACACACCATAATAATACTCGTATGTTGAAGCACAGTACAATCCATCAAGCGATGCGGCTTCATAGCTTACCAAAGACGTATTAAAAACATTTTGATAGATTTTTGAGCGCCGTGTGTAATGTTCTATATTTTCCGTGGAACATATAACATTTTAGTCTTGTTTACTTAAGTCATATTGCAGTCTACACGTATCTCTTATGTGTGACTGCTATCATATTGCAGTCTACACGTATCCCTTATGTGTGACTGCCATCTACTGGTCACACTTATCATTTCACCATGTACCAAATACAATAGATTTGAGGTCGGTAAGCACAACCAAAATGATTGCGTACATTAGGCGCACCGAGTTATAAGGCGCACTGTCTGGTTTTAAAAGAATGAAAGGATTTTAAGTGTGCCTTATAGTCTGAAAAATACGGTACATTGTCGTTTTTCGTATTCAATATTTTGGATTTCTGTATGCTATGTGCAAAACAAGAAAACTGCTGCGTTTACATTTAGACCATCCAATGACTGCATGCATAGGGAATGGCTGATGGTTAATGCAGCCTCCTGCCGGTTGTTATGGCTGTTATTACTAGTACATATAAACTTGGCTGCACTCCAAAAACACAAAGAAACATTCTCCTATTGTCATGTAAGCTTTTATTGTGTAATGTTGTAGATTAAAGCTATAATCACATGGTCAAAAACACACGAGTGATATTTAGAGACGTTAATAGGACGTTATCTTCCTCATATATCAGCGGAGCGGAGCGTGCGCAGCTGTCTGAGGTGAGCCTTGTCAGCATGGAGGTGTGAGTTTACACTAGAAGGCACGTGACTGTATCCCTTAGCGGTGGACACACACAAGCGCATAATATCCTTGTTGTTTAGCGCCTGAGTGGGCTCCATTGACCGCCTGTCTGGGCCTCACCTCCGACTGTAACATTCCCAGGATAAACATTTTTCTTAACCAATCTCACGGGTGGTTATTATCTTTAGAGGAGTTTCTATTCCTGTCCCAACCCCACAAGGTAGAGAACACATGGCGAGCACAAGCACACACACGCTGAATAGTACTTAATGGAGGCGGGGTGGTTGCCTTTCATATCAGTTGCAGCTGTGTCGATTTTCTGCCGTCGTCAAAGTTCTAGTGGGAGGCTTGACCTGTTGGCCTTATAAAGCAGAAATTTGATCATGTGCTTCATGTTGTTCTAAAGCCACACAGACAAAGACAAAACAACATGGAGAGACTCCACAGTGAAAGGCATTTGATTCTGCAAGCATGAAAGCTTGTTTGTGCCCTGGGGACCAGTCCAGGCTGTACCCGCCTCTCGCCACGAAGTCAGTTGGCATTAGGCTTGAGTAATGTTCACATATTACTCAAAAGCTGTACTCTTGAAATGAGATTTCAGACAAAAGTAGCATATCTTTCCTTCCCAATGCAGAAGCGCTTTTCGCAGCGATAACTTCAGAGGGTAACATTGGTTCACGAAATTTGTGTTTCGGAATGCGGAAATTGCAATGTGCATGTTGATGCAAAAGGCTAATGGTCAATGCAGAAAAATAAGCCGCCACATAGACTACACCTTTAAATACAGCAGGAAAAAATAGACGATTCCTCATGCTATCATTGTTACTAAACCATTATCACCCTGATAGATAGCCACAATAATAAAGAAAAGTAACGTAAAAAGCGTTACGTTCCACTATAGCATTCATAAAAATATGTTTCTTCAGTAGGCATAAGCCTAAGTGTCCTTGACGAAGCAAACAACTACTACATGGGGGACGGCGTGGCGCAGTTGGGAGAGTGGCCGTGCCAGCAACCTGAGGGTTCTTGGTTCAATCCGCACCTTCTACCAATCTCGTCACGTTGTGTCCTTGAGCAAGACACTTCACCCTTGCTCCTGATGAGTCGAGGTTAGGGTCTTGCATGGCAGCTCCCGCCATCAGTGTGTGAATGTATGGGTGAATGTGGAAATATTGTCAAAGCGCTTTAAGTACTTTGAAGGTAGAAAAGCGCAATACAAGTATAGCCTATTTACCATTAATTTACATTGAGCTACCACTTTTTGTTTACCTTTAATGAAAAAAACTATCCGTTTTTTCTTTAGGACTGTAGCAACACACATACGAGTCGTTAGCAATCAAAACAACTACTAGAGGAAATTAATTGTCTAATTCTTTGTATTCATGGATGTAATGCTGTAACTATGGGATTTACTGGGTATACATTTTCCTTCAATTACTGAGACAACTTTCGAACAAACTTTCGATGTCCTTGACGTTCAATTGAAAATGAACAAAATACAATTCTCTTAGTTTGCCTTCAGTTTTGGAAATGGAACGTTTTGCTCATTTCAACCTCTCCAGATATCGTATGTCACACCTAAGAACTATTTTTTCCTGGAATTAATGGCAATTCTACAAAATTACATGTCTGTCTCAATCCTCAAGCCTGATTGTTTGTGGGACAATATGGCGACTTGGTTGTAGTAGGAGGGCGTTGTGAATTCCTCGCAATCCGATTGGTTAAAATACTCAGAATGATTGACGGGCCGGAAGCATTCATTGGAACGGGACTCACAATCGTATTGGGATGAAAGGCAAAAAATGTTGATCGGGACATCCATAATACAGGGTTTGCCCCAGATTGCTATTATAACAGTGGCGGTGGTTTTGTAGTCAATATGACGTCATCGTATAATTTACATAATCAACATTCATTTCTTTTTTTTTTTTTCATTTATTTATTTATTTCAGGCAATGACATAAAAAAGTACAAAGTTGACAACACATAATAATATAAATTAATATAGTGCAAAAGGTAATGTATAGTATGTAATGCATGATTGTCCAGTTTTGCCTGAAAGGGAGTGGGAAGAAGATAATTTATTTAATCCCACCCCCACTTCTCCATTCAGTGATTATTCACATGAGTTTCACTCTTACTTTGTTCAAGGATTATAATACAGATGTTGTATCATAGTGGCATTACCACAGGTAACAATAATTATTACACTGTAACAATAATTTGTATCATCAACAATGTAGGAACACTGAATATACCAACAATGGTAATAGACAACAAATGGTAACATTGATTCATATATGTTCTTTCAAATGGCTTAAAAATGGTATACATACATTTAAAAACAAATCTGTGTTATTAATATTTAGTGTTGACGTATATTTTTCGTATATCGTTTTGCGCTATTTTTCAATTGTTCCTGCTGTTTTAGTACAATGTACCTTTCGAGCAATGTCGTTATTGTACAATGCATTTTTCAAGTTTTTACAGTTTTCTCCAATCCTTTTAGTGACTTTTTCTTTATAAACTTTACAAACAACAAATCCATTGGAGACTGCACTCGTGTTTAGAGACTCGACTTCTGTCGTTCAATGTCCGTGACTAACAGCTTCGCGCTGCTGTTCCAGCTGCATTTTTACTCTCCTTAAAAGACCCAACTATCCTCCTAATATTTGCACATTTTGTACATCCCTGTATATATCGCGGCTATATCTTGGTATATCTCAGATGTAATAAAGTACGTCCACATCCCAAACATGCAGCCTCTGCTCCAGAGCGTATTGCTTACGTCATCACAACATCCTGTTGCAGCTGTGCTTTTTCAGTGATCAAAGCTTTTTTTATGGCGGCCAAATCTTCAGTGCATCATGAGTCAATGTCTTCTTGTTATGGGACATTCATCCTCCGCTGTTGCCATTTCTAATATATAGTGTAAAGTTCTTACTTATATCTGTCAGTAAACTCGCCATGAAAGCGCTAAAACATACCGGTGTAGTGAGTTTACATTATTCACCCAAGGAACTTTAGTCATTAGAGAGTTCCGGTCGGACGGTCTTTCACGGGACACATTTCCGGTGTGTTATTGCACTAGTGAGCCACGGATGAGGAGATGCTGCTCCGTTATTGATTTAAGTAAAGTCTGAATGTCATTAAAACAGCTAGCTCCATCTTTTGGCATTTCTTCCACTGTCGTCCTTGCACGCTACACCGGTACAACAAAGATGACAGAGAAAAGACTCTGCCGAAGGTGAGCCACGTAAATACGACCGCCCACAAAACGGCGCATCCTGAAGCGACTGTTAGAAAGCGGCTTGAAGATGATCTGTAAAACATAATCCATGCAACATTTTGACCAAAGAACCACCATATACTGTATATATTTATTTTTAATGTGTGGCGGCTTTTATTTTGCCACGGCAGGTCGCCACTATCAAATAAATGTAGGAGAAACCCCGCTAATATACATTAGTGTGAAAAGTTACACATGTAGGAAAGACCACTGTCGGAGCAAACTGCTTTAAAGTTCACACTTGTAACCTTTAAGATGGGCCAAAATATTTGCGTACGGGGACACCAGATAGAGTTTTGGTGTGACTGTCTGTTACTATATGACTATCCCCCATAGCACAGGTTGCAGATGGAGACCTCCTTGGGAATGTTGTGTGCTCACTGTCTTTAACTGGCACCTCTCCTGTTCTTTGCCGCACCCTCCAGGAACATGCCTTTGAGAGCAGTCAGAAGTACAAAGAGGGCAAGTTCATCATCGAGCTGGCCCACATGATCAAGGACAACGGCTGGGACTGAGCGACAAGGACACGACCGCAGTGGAAGGGGACGGGCTTGGGTGAATGGATGGGGAGGGTGGGAGGGTGTTGGGGGTCTAGTGGGTGAGTGTGTGACTTTGGTTTGGCTGATTTACCATTAACCTCTCTGTAAGTCCCTGCCCATCCCTCCCTACAGCGCCTCTTAAACACACCGACACTCACACGTGACTTGCGTCAGGTCGCAGACATCCGAGCCAGGCGGGCTGGCCAATGACCGCGTGAGACAAGACTAGTCTCTTTTCCTTACTGAAACCTGATTCGCTATCTTTAAAGGTTTGCACACACAAGTAGAGTGTGCGGTAAAAAGCATCCAGCAGTCGACCTTGCTCGATTATTCTTCCTCCCCCCTATAGATAGCGATGACCTAAGGTGATTATAGCAAATCGACTTGATTGGGGCGGTGCCAGCTGGGCCAGTCATGAGGTTTGGCACGAAGGCCCGAGCACATGGGTCACAGCGGGTGGGTGCGGGGATTGATGCTTACCAGGCTAGGTTCACTAAACACAAAACGGGAGGGGGCATAGATCCTGTTCCAGTTCTCCAGGGGCTTTGATGGCTTCTGGCTGGGAGCCGGTCCAGCTCGGGGCGGCTTCTTTGAAAGAGATACAGCAGGACCGCCTCATAAACCTCCCTGCTGCACCCAAGAAGTTTGGTTTGAAATTAGCCGTTTAAAGTGATCTGCAGAGTCTCAAGTGGTCCCCAAAAGGCTTGAAAGACACGAGAGCCATCGGAAACTATGATCGTTAACTACTTTTGATTCAAAGAAACGGTCAAAGCATGGCTCGTTTTCATAGTTCTACATTGAAACTAACGTTTCACATAGTGGTGTGCATTCTCACTTACAGGAAAAACTTTGTTTACGTGACCTTGTCTTCATCGTCGTCCGTTTTTTTGCCAGTCACACACAAACACGTCCCTGCAGTGAATTCCCAGAACAATGACCTGCTCTTGCTGGTGGCTAAACAATAGTGTAATATCCGACTACAGTGTAATAGCACACTGTTTTTTCTGTTCACACAAACTGCTCCAGTGGTGATTGTTTTAACTGCTCTTAACATAAACTTCCTCACTGGCGTCCTCTGCAGTAGACGTTTGTTTTTTATTTCTTCCTTTCAGTAAATGTTTGCTGTATTTTGGCCATAATTTAAGTTGTGTAACCCCATTTTACATGATTTATCCTTAGAGGGTTTTTATTAGGCCTCTTACTGGATCAAATATTGTCCCACAAATTATTGCTGATGATTGATATTGTCAGCATTATTTCAAGACCAAAGTAATGTAATCATAATGTATAATATTGCAAGTACTCCTTTCAAACACAAACTTTGAAGTTATCATTAGTTTTTAAACCATTGTAACTAGAAGGTAAAAAGCTTTATTTTTTAATGTATCCTATTGAAACAGAAATGAAATAGACTCAATCTGTTAGCAAAATTGCACTGAGTTGCAAAGATGCAGTTTTTCCACAATTGGAAAAATGTGTCAGGTGGTTTGTTTTGTTGTCTTTTTTTGTTACCATCACTTTCCAACAAATTTGGCATACTTGCTTGTTCGTCCTTGCTCACTTGTTTGAAGCCAAAATATTCACACACTGGAACCATTTGATTTGAGATCATCTTTTTCCTCATAATGTTTGTTACCTTGCGGTGCTTCTCGAGCGAAACTCTCTGTCTGTGCATCCTGTGTCTGTAAGCTAGTGGTCCCGCCTCTGCCCACAGAGTCAAAGATTGTGAATGACTGACAAGAGGGTAATTTTGCTATTGAATAAAGGCGCAAATGTGCTGTGAGCGAAGCTTAGAGCGAACCCTTTCCTAGCCCGTTTGAAAGCGAGAAACGAAGAAAACACACACACGTGGTAATTTATTAATGACGGCAATTTTATCGAGTTAATTTTCATTTATCGTTCAAATAATTGATTTATCGGCCTCGATTTTAATGTCGAATTATTTCACAGGTGTCCAATACACTGGCAGTTATTTGATAATACCACAAAACCAAATAGGACAAATAAGTCCTTTATTTTTTTTAAAAAAAGCATGAAACATTTTAGATAAAAAATGTTTCACTCAAATCTTTTAATCAATTTCAGCCTTAAATATATATATTTTTTACTTTAAACTTTTTAATGCTTTTTGATATAATTATGTCACATAAATTTGCAAAACATGAGCTATTTTACTCATTTAAAACTCTGACATAATTTGATCAAAAGGCCTTCAAAAGGGTCAAATAAAAAATAAAAAAAAACATTACGTTTGATATTTTTGTTTAGGACTGAAATTTATTGAGACAAAACAATAAGAGTTAAAAGAAATATGAATCCAACATATTTGTACGCCATACAAAAACGTAAGGACTTCTATTTCCTGTTTGGCTTTGAAAATAATTAAAATCTAATGTCCCCAAAAAGTTACATTTGAAAAAAAAACACACACACACACAGACAAAGGTCCACTGCAGAAGACACTGTTTCCCAGGAGGGTTTGAAATGTGTAAGAAAGATCCACCTCTTGATCTCCATAATGTAGTAACATAAAAAAAAAAACATTTGTAGGTCATCTTACTGACTCCTTGTGCATTAGAGGAGCGTTTTTCCCCCCTCCCTCTGCGAATCGAGTGCTACTCTGGTGGAAATGTTTCAAATGAGAGAATCCATTTCATTTTCCGTCTCGTAAATCGCACCACAAATATACAGTATGCATGAGCTAAAGTGCAGGGTAGTCTTCCTCAGAGAGGAGAAGCGGGTACTGAAAGTGGCGCCATTTCTGTGCAATCCAGTCATAACAGATGTAAAATTTTTCAGGAAGTAGAACGTCTGTCCCCTCAGGATTCCTGTCATCGTCTTGTTGTTTCTGAGCTTTTCAAAACAGGAACATTGCTGTAAAAAGGCCCCCATGTTGGAATCTGGTCCACAACCAAAGAAAGCACCTGTCAACACTAACCTGACCAAACAAAATGTTCCCTATTTTGCTCGGGCAACGTTGTGCAAAACGATGGTGTGTATTAATAGCTGAACGCCAAGGTTGTGCATAGACTTCTCTGTATGTATCTTTTATTTTGTAAACAACAGATCTTAATATATGACTATATTGTATTTACTGCATTCACCATTCATGTCAACCACCGTGTTACTGAATGTAAATAGTGTCCATGTTGTCATGTTTTATCTACAAGCCCTACGATGATGAATGAATTTGATTTGGGTCATGTCACGCTTTCTCTCTGGTTGGCTCTACAAAATGACTTTATATTTTTTTTTTACCCAAAATGTTTTGATTTAAAAGTTTTTTGTAAAGAGAGATGTTGATGTTGACTTCATATTTTTGGATCATCATCTAATAAAATGGACCTTGACAAGTATGTATGTAAAAATGTGTCTTTCCTTTTTAGGGGTTTTTATATTTGATTTGTTTACTCCAGTTCTACCCTTTCAGTTGCAAAATAGAATTTACATGGATCATCTTTAGGAACACGCATTTCATCTATGCCAGTGTTTTGTCAAAATGAGCTGCTTCGTCGAAAAAAGTTGCATGATTCGCTAGCGGTGTCTATTTGTTTATGCTACTAGGTCAACTTTTTTTACCTTAAAGGCCTACTGAAATGCAATTTTCTTATTTAAACGGGGGTAGCAGGTCCATTCTATGTGTCATACTTGATCAATTCACGATATTGACAAATTTTTGCTGAAAGGATTTAGTAGAGAACATCGACGATAAAGTTCGCAACTTTTGGTCGCTGATAAAAAAGCCTTGCCTGTACCGGAAGTAGCAGACGAGTAGCGTGACGTCACAGGTTGTGGAGTTCCTCACATCTGCACATTGTTTACAATCATGGCCACCAGCAGCGAGAGCGATTCGGACCGAGAAAGCGACGATTTCCCCATTCATTTGAGCGAGGATGAAAGATTTGTGGATGAGGAAAGTGAGAGTGAAGGACTAGAGGGCAGTGGGAGCGATTCAGATAGGGAAGATGCTGTGAGAGGCGGGTGGGACCTGATATTCAGCTGGGAATGACTAAAACAGTAAATAAACACAAGACATATATATACTCTATTAGCCACAACACAACCAGGCTTATATTTAATATGCCACAAATTAATACCGCATAACAAACACCTCCCCCCTCCCGTCCATGTAACCCGCCAATACAACTCAAACACCTGCACAACACACTCAATCCCACAGCCCAAAGTACCGTTCACCTCCCCAAAGTTTATACAGCACATATATTTCCTCAAAGTTACGTACGTGACATGCACATAGCGGCACGCACGTACGGGCAAGCGATCAAATGTTTGGAAGCCGCAGCTGCATGCGTACTCACGGTACCGCGTCTGCGTATCCAACTCAAAGTCCTCCTGGTAAGGGTCTCTGTTGTCCCAGTTCTCCACAGGCCAATGGTAAAGCTTGACTGTCATCTTCCGGGAATGTAAACAATGAAACACCGGCTGTGTTTGTGTTGCTGAAGTCGGCCGCAATACACCGCTTCCCACCTACAGCGGTCTTCTTTGCTGTCTCCATTGTTCATTGAACAAATTGCAAAAGATTCACCAACACAGATGTCCATAATACTGTGGAATTTTGCGATGAAAACAGACGACTTAATAGCTGGCCACCATGCTGTCCCAAAATGTCTTCCACAATCCGTGACGTCACACGCTGACGTTATCATACCGAGACGTTTTCAGCAGGATATTCTGCGCGAAATTTAAAATTGCACTTTAGTAAGCTAACCCGGCCGTATTGGCATGTGTTGCAATGTTAAGATTTCATCATTGATGTATAAACTATCAGACTGCGTGGTCGGTAGTAGTGGGTTTCAGTAGGCCTTTAAGCTCCAAAACGCCAATTAAAATATCAAAAAACGCTCCCAATGTAGAATGGCTACTACCTAGTTAGTAATATGTTATAGAGGTAGCACATTCTGACAGGCATATTTAGCCATCCAATAATGCTCCCACTACGTATCACTTTTGTTTTTACTGAAATAGTTTTCACTGAAATTGCTATTACTGTTTAAACGGTGATGAAAACGAAAATGTAGGCTACTATTATAGTGTCAATGTGAACTTCCTCACGCTGTAATCGCTTACATGCTTACTGGTCAGAAGACACTATGCAAGTACTGTAAATTGTTAAAACAATTGTTACGTCAGTGACAAAGTCAACTCTTTATCTACACAAGGTAGCTCATTGCAATGGGTGTTTAACTCAAAGAAAATGTTTAGCGCTGAAGCGCATGCTCAGTAGCATTAGGTAACTCATTTTGATGGGTAGCTCATTTTGTCAGAACACAGGTTCACTTACTACATTGTAAATACCGCAATTTCCAGGCAATAGAGCAATTTAAGCTGCACCCACCAAATTTGAGAATAAATATATATTTGTATGTATATTAGCTGCACCGGACTATAAGCCACAGATATTTACCGGTACAAAAGATTTTGTAAATGTCAATTTACATACCATAAATGTTTCCAAAGAGTGCCTGTCACATGACAGTAAAACAGCTGATCAAACAAAAGAGGTCATCGTCATGGACCCACTAGCTGCTGAAGATAGCTCTCCAATCAGCTAAACAGACTCAATAACTCCACAGCGATGTTTTGGTGAAATTACAAAACTGAAACTACAAATGAATTAATCAATCGATCAATCAAAGTGTACTTATATAACCCTTAATCACAAAAGTCTCAAAGGGCTGCACAAGCCACAACGACATCCTCGGCTCAGATTCCACATTAGGGCAAGAAAAAACTCAACCTAATGGGAACAACGTGAAACCCTGGAAGGGATCGCAGATCTGGGGACCCTCCCTTGAGTAACCGGTGTAATGGATGCCGAGTGGATACGGTTAATAATGTGAGAATGCCGTTGTAAATTGATAACACTAACAAAGACACGTGTAAACGTGCTAGCATATTTGCTAGTGCTAATGAGGCTTGCTTGATTACATTACGATAGCACGTACAAATGTGGATGAAAACACTCCTACAGACATCACACATGGGACGGTTTAGTAAGTATGAATTGTTTTAGCCATTGTGTAAAACTTATTAACGTTGCTGGGAGTGATGAATGAAGAATCCTTTCAAGCAGAAACGCAATGGATGAAAATACTTCTGGCACAAAACAGGAAGTACATTGTCTACCCGCAGCACCTGCAGTGACTGTACTTGTCAAGTAGATGGCACCATAGCACAAATAATAACACACCTTTTCAGTGTCTCTGTCGGCGTAATATGAAAAGTATTTGTTGAATAAAAAACATTATGGCTGTTAGCAAATAAAAATCCTCAAATTAGCCGGAACGTTTCATAAGCCACAGGATTCAAAGCGTAGGAAAAAAGTAGCGGCTGACAGTCCGTAAAATACGGTAGCACCGAGCTTCCTGTTTGCTACAGCTGACCTCCAGTTTGACTATAACGCTTGTGTTTGCTATGCTGCTTTTCAGGTAACATTTTGTATTCAATTGAATCCCTACGATGCCGTCGGAATGTTCTGCACCTTTTAAGCCTTCTGGCACAGAACCCAAGCCCCAGAAGAAGCTGCTTACTATCGGAGAAAAGGTGAACCAGCTCATTGCTCTGCCAAAAAATGGTAGCTTAGCTACAAGCTACTTTCTACTAGAAGCCATTACAAGATCAATGAAACTTTGGAAGGCTACATGAATAAGGAGGAAACGTGTACGGTATAACAGGGATAATCAACTCAATTGTTTTGGGGGCCACACTTCCAGAAACCTAAGGACCTGGGGGCCGGACTTCTCCCTTCAACACTAGTCTTATATTTTGTATATTCTAGAGAACCAGTGTCCTCAACAGTAGACAATTGATTTTGATATATTCATTTTGTCAGAGTTACAGGAGCGCTGTGCTGTTTTAAAAGACCTTCTGTAAAAAAAGCTAGTCAAAGCTCATCTTGATGACAGCACTTAAGTGTTTTTCAAAATCTGTTGCAAAAATGTGAGTTGTTCAATTGAACTTGCGGGCCACCAGTTGAAAAGACCAAATGATGAAAAAGAGAGGACCTAAACTGGAACCTGGAGGAACACCAATAGTATAATTAAACAAGTCGAACTAATTACTACTGTCTGCGTCTGAAGTAAACGAGCTACAGCAACACCTTAGTTACATAAATCACATTACGGGAAAAAAATGGTAACTGCCAAAATGTATAGGACTTAAAGGGGTGCCTTAAAGAACGCCTCAGTTATGTATTTTACAACTTTGGACCCCAGTGTTTTGTGATTGATTAAAATATCAATGCAAGGATTTTCCAATGTGATCTAAGTTCCTCTATACAACAGGAGCACTCCTGTGTTTTTAGAAATTTTCCACAAAAATGTTTGTCTCGCAAGTTTTGAACTCAACTCGATGTCATTCCCGCGCCGGATTTGGCCCCCGGGCCGCCAGTTGAATAGCCTTGGTGTATAAGGACGACGGCAACAGTGTCTATTAAAAAGACTACTCCAACAACTCTCCATAACTTTGAATCCTACACGGAAGAAGACAGGTGACGCCGCCACTGCCTTCATCGTCCTGAAGCTAATTGTTCAGCGTCATCACTCGTGAGTACCCATATAAAATGTTATTTGTTACAATTACATAAGCGTGTACTAAGTGTTTAAGATCATTATCAGAGCGTGAAAGGTCAATAACAGTGTGTGGAGGGTTTATAAAGACCTAAAATGCATACAATAAAAAATTATAAATCTTTTTTTTTTTAAATAGCGCCCCTACTTTGTGGATATTCACTTACCACAGGGGAAAGTGGCGAAATGTAACTCCACTTGTAGGCAAGAGAATACTGTATCTCCAGATTTTCTTTCTTTTATCCAAAAGACAAGAAAAAGAAAGAGATAGACATGCATTTTAACCTGTCCAATCCCATTTATTTTTTATTTTTTGTAAGACTGTTTTTTTTAAATAAATCATATTGTTTAAGTGTGTTACAAACACAACATGAGAGGCGTCCTGGCACGGCTGGCCTGCTCATTAATTATAGACTTGTAAAGTAGGTTGCCATGGTAATGACATGGGCAACGAAACACTCACTATATTGCTATGTTTATAATAATTGGTGGATATCGTCACAAGATCCATTCTATACATTCCTCTACGAATAAAACTCACCAGCAAAAACAGTAAAAAAAAAAAAAAAAACAGTAATTGAATATTTCAGTAATCAGATATTCTACTGGAAATTCCTTAGATTGATCAGGTAATCGGATCAACATATTTGTGTTTGCAATACACAAGAAAATATATGATATTTAATAATGATCTAGTCAAGTCAAAATATGGAATGGGTCAGACAAAGAGCTCAGCCAAGTGCAACATATTTATTTTGTTTTGTGCAATTAAGCACTAGGATGTTTCTGTCAACAACAAAAATATACAAAACAGAAGTGGCTCATATGAGGCACTGCTAACCACTTCTTTAGAGGTTTTGATTACTCTTCTATTTCTCATACGAAAACAGTATATATTCATTGTCTGTGACTTGAGAAGCTGCATCAAATGTACCCAATGTAACATTAATCAGACTTACTTGCATTTATATAGCAATGTCCCTTAACTGTTATCATCATAACACCTACTAAAGCATACTTTTCTGTTAAAATTACGTTTTGACCTTAAACCGGAAGTAGTTTTTGCTTTTACTGTGAAATTAAATTTTGACTCTAAAACCGGAAATAGTGTATGTTCGCGATTTAGTGATAGTAACATTTTGTTTGTAAATGTTATATTTCACATTGCTTTGGCTGTATTTTCATACAAACATTACATTGCTATCTTACACTCTATGAATTGAGAACATCAGCAAGGTCAGTATATCTCTTACACTCATGCTACGAGGTATATTGTTAGCACTTTTAGCTAGCGCGGCTAACTAGACGCTAGCTATCAGTAACATCCGGTTTTACCATCGCAATTAAATAAAGGATTTTTTGAGGCAAAACATATTTTGTACTAGAGATACTGTAATTACTCGAGCTATTATTTTACCACTAGTGTTTATGGTTATGTGTCTTGTCTTACCTTTGCAATTGTAATGGTCATAACTTCGTTTCTTGAGAATTATGACCGCTTTTTATGTCAATCCATTGTTCTGGGTGACACTGAAATAATTTCGACCAGAAACAATGACCCATAATAAAGTGGGCGTACCTCATATGTGACATCCTGTGATGACATCACATCTTTCAGGTGAGTTATTTATCATGTTGTTTATGTTATTAAATATGTTATTTATTGGTTTTATTGAATAAGTGTGTTTTTGCCAGGATTTTAAATATCTCTCAAATATCTGAAATTAATTTTTATAAAATGTTTTTAATGTCCTAATTCAGATTTTTACAAACACATGTACAGTACAATGTCACATACATCAATCCAACAAAATCTTTGTCATCTTATTTTCATACCAATAATATATGTGTAGCTCTTTGATATGCAATGAAAAAAAAACTTTTTTATTAGGATTTTTTTTAATGGTTTATGGTTGACGTTAAGGTGAAATTGCTACATATTGTTGGTTCAAAAGGGACACTTCACAGTAAAAATAGCAGGAGCACCGTTTTTCCATTTACAGTAATGCACTGTGTGAGCATTGAATTATTATTTTTTTGTCAAACTAATCCATTAAAGTCAGTAGGCGGGGCTAACACAAATCTCAGTAGATTTTACGGTTAAAACAAAAAAAAAGTTACCAGAGTTTTACTGTAAAAATAACAGTGGTACCATTTTTTGGTGTATTGTAATGCAATGTAAAAACAGACTGTAGATTTTAGGGTAAAAAAAAAAAAGTTGCCTGAATTTTATTGTAAAAATAACTGCCACCGTTTTTAAATTTACAGTAATACACTGTAAAAAAAAATAAAATAAAAAAAAAGTCAGTAGATTTTATGGTAAAAACAAAACAAAACAGGATGTCAGTTGCAAGAATTTTACTGTAAAAATAAAATTGGTACTGTTTGTATTGACAATAATGCACTGTAAAAACAATAGCCGTAGTTTTAATCCTAAGAAAAAATGGCAACTAATTTGGCAGAATTTTAGCCTAAAAATAAAATTGGTACCGTTTTTCTGTTTCCAGTAATGCACTGTATAAATGACTATGCATTTTAAAGTAAAAAAAACAGGTAGCTCAGTCGTCAGAACAACAACAATGGCCATAGTTTTTAACGGTAAGAAAATAAGGCAATTAATTCGGCAGAATTTTTGCGGAAAAATAAAATCAGTATTGTGTTTCCATTTACAGTACTGCACTGTAAAAACAACCGTAGGTTTCACAGTTAAGAAAATGGCACTGTCGCCTGAATTTTACCATAAAAGTGGTACCATTTTTCCATTTACAGTAATACGCGGTAAAAACAATGGCCATAGTTTTTAAGGTAAGATAAAATGGCAACGCATTCGGCAGAATTTTAGCGTAAAAATAAAGTTGGTAGTTTTTTTTTCATTTACAGTAATGCACTGTAAAAAACACTGTAAACTTTAGGGTAATAAACTGGCAGCTCAGTCACCAAAATTTGGTGGCTGCAGGATTAGGTCTCTGCTTTTTGCAGAAATGTGGTCCTGATGGCGTCAACTAGCCAGGATCTTCAGCTCTCACTGGATCGGTTCGCAGCCGAGTGTGAAGCGAGTGGGATGAGAATCAGCACCTCCAAGTCCGAGTCCATGGTTCTCGCCCGGGAAAGGGTGGAGTGCCATCTCCAGGTTGGGGAGGAGATCTTGCCCCAAGTGGAGGAGTTCAAGTACCTAGGAGTCTTGTTCACGAGTGAGGGAAGAGTGGATCGTGAGATCGACAGGCGGATCAGTGCGGCGTCTTCAGTAATGCGGACGCTGTATCGATCCGTTGTGGTGAAGAAGGAGCTGAGCCGGAAGGCAAAGCTCTAAATTTACCGGTCGATCTACGTTCCCATCCTCACCTATGGTCATGAGCTTTGGGTTATGACCGAAAGGACAAGATCACGGGTACAAGCGGCCAAAATGAGTTTCCTCCGCCGGGTGGCAGGGCTCTCCCTTAGAGATAGGGTGAGAAGCTCTGTCATCCGGGAGGAGCTCAGAGTAAAGCCGCTGCTCCTCCACATCGAGAGGAGCCAGATGAGGTGGTTCGGGCATCTGCTCAGGATGCCACCATTCCCTAGGGAGGTGTTTAGGGCACGTCCGACCGGCAGGAAGCCACGGGGAAGACCCAGGACACATTGGGAAGACTATGTCTCCCGGCTGGCCTGGGAACGCGTCGGGATTCCCCGGGAGGAGCTGGACGAAGTGGCTGGGGAGAGGGAAGTCTGGGCTTCTTTGCTTAGGCTGCTGCTCCCGTGACCCGACCTCGGATAAGCGGAAGAGAA